>NW_010561361.1:0-24765 GCF_000687285.1 Phaethon lepturus | reverse complement strand
GCCGAAGTTTCAATACCTATGTCAAGTGACAGAATTAGTTTGAAAGCAGTGCAGATGTGTATATGTATATACTGTTGTATCTCCACTTCCCGATTGCCGTCTAGACAGACATTTAGTTATCCTCATTTACAATGAGGTAGATGCATTTGTTACTATAGAATGACCCAAACTTAAAAGGTGCAGTAGTCAGATACAAGTAAATATTACTATACTGGTTTTATGTGTTTGTATACTCTTGAATAAGCAAGGAACCAAGAAATACATGCTAGTTTCAGTCTGCTGTTTCTGCTGTATAGCGAGCTAACTGTCTATTGATTGTGAGTTTTTTGTTGCTGAACACTCATTGATTTATGTTTGGTAGGATCGTGCGCATCGTATTGGTCAAAAGAAACCAGTACGGGTGTTCCGACTAATCACTGATAATACTGTTGAAGAGAGGATTGTAGAAAGAGCTGAAATAAAACTGAGACTGGATTCTATAGTTATACAACAAGGTATCAACTGCTATATATGTTTGTCTGCAACAGAATTGTTCAGTCCCTTAAAGTATGGGTTAAATAACTGTACAAATGTACAGTATGAGAGAAAGCAGGCCTTGTGTATAATAGCAGTACACGAAATCAACCTAAGAAGCCATAATGTATAAGTTATTCACTTGTTCAGCTGAAATTTTTGAAAAAAATCATGTTTTCGTAAATACTGTGGGCATAGACTTATACTAAGAAGCTAAATGAGGAAAGCAAACTAAAGCTGAATAGATATTACTTAGTTTTTGTGATATGTTAAAAAGATGAAACATATGTTCCATGACAGACAAAAATCATTATATAGATGTGCTTCTTAGCACATACGAATTTACTGAACATTGAAACTGCTTTGTGTGTCTTTGTTTAGAAGCTCTTGGAAGAATAGTTTGTCAAAACCTAAGGTTCCCAAGCTGAGTTTTGAAGGTGGTGTGTATTTCCAAAAGGGTGGGCTTACAGAAAGGATGGTGGTCAAAATTTTGATGGTCTGTGAAGAGATGAGATAGGATAAGGGAAATTTTGGGACAGAAATTAGAATTTTGGGAAAAACAGAGATTTGGGTTGAAATCAGTGAAGTGAGTGTTAAAAATCTTAAGTACTACTTAATGGTTATTACAGAATACCTTGTAATTTTTCATGTTGAAATAGGATTTTGATCTTAAAAGTTCAGCTAACTTTGTAAGAGTTAAACATAACCTTAAACATAACATTTGGATTATCCGAATATGAAAAATTCTTTGTTATGGCTTGATCCAAAGTTGTTATTTTTTTATTTTCCCTGAAGTTCCCAATTTCTGTTTGTTTTCAGCTCAAGTGAAACGTATTTTTTTCTGTATGGTTCTTTTGGTTTTCCTTTCTTGTTCTGCCAGTGGTCTAAAAAAATCCACTGTTTGCATGGGCCTGCTGGAACTTTTGTATTATAACTTTCAACATGTTTCTTTTAATTTTAGGAAGGCTCATAGACCAACAGGCTAACAAACTGGCGAAAGATGAAATGCTGCAGATGATCCGGCATGGAGCCACGCATGTTTTTGCTTCCAAAGATAGTGAGCTGACAGAAGAAGATATAACCACTATTTTAGAAAGAGGTGAAAAGAAGGTTAGAGAATAGTTTTGTAGAAAATTAAACATGTATCAAACATTAAATATATATGCACAAACTATAAATTAAATCTGATTATGTAAATCTATTTTTATGCCCAACTATTACTTTACTATTCGTATATATTTTAAAGCTTATGAAAAATTTGAAGGAATAGAATTAGTGAATTATAATTATTTTCAAAGTTCAGACTGTGTGTGCCGTATCTTAAGCACTGTTTATTTTGTGGGCTTTGAGAAAGATAAAAATTCTATGCCAATAGAATTCCAATAGACAGAAAACCTTTATAGAACTTTATTAGGGAATAGGCAGCTCTGTGGAAGAATGAACTACCGTTTCAGCTCCAAAGAGTTGGGGATAAATTTAATTTAAATTTTAAAGTTAAACCATACAGTTGTAGGACTATGTCCCAGCGTAGTAATTTTAGTTTAATCAGAAGTCTTGGAGTCAGATTGTTCAAAATTGAAAAGTGCTATGGGTGTCTCTCCTTACAAGAAAAATTAAAGTAAAAGTTTAAAGCTGAAAAAGACATTGAGAATGTTTTAGTAATGATGAAAGCTGTTTTATTCAGAAAGGTTAAAGCAGCTTAAGTGAGCCTAAAAGTATCTTCCTGTATTTTTAGACAGCTGAAATGAATGAACGATTGCAGAAAATGGGGGAGAGCTCCCTACGAAATTTCACCATGGACACAGAGATGAGTTTATACAACTTTGAAGGTGAAGATTATAGAGAAAAACAAAAGGTAAGTTTTCTTAAATTCTTTAAGACTTTAGTGTAGAGATGCAAGCATAAAGGCAATACTGGAAATGTTATGGCTATAAAAGTTATTCTAGAGAAGTAAGAAGCTACTGAAAAATTCACTTAGCTCTGCAGAAGCATCAATATTCTGAATTTTTATTAAATTAGCTTTCAGTCCCACTGTTTTTCTTCACAGTAAAATCTGATAATATTGCTCAAATTTTATCCTTTCTGCAGCTAAAATACTATTGCCTCCTACTATGCCGCTGTAGTCAGTATTATTTTACTGCCACACAACCGAGAGGAGAAAACAGGCCCAATAATGATTTTATGTGTGGAATTTGGGCTTAAGTCTTTTTTGCAGTGACATTTTTAGTCACAAGCATTAATGTGAGCTGTTTGTACAACAATTTACCTAATTAGAGAGGGATCATCCAAAGAGATATTACTCAGGGTCCCACAATGTTACCCATTACCAAGGGGTAATGGTTTTAAACTGAAAGAGGGTAGATTTCAACTAGATATAAGGAAGAAATTTTTCAGTGAGGGTGGCGAAACCCTGGCACAAGTTGCCCCGAGAGGTGGTAGATGCCCCACCCCTGGAAACATTACAGGTCAGGTGGGACGGGGCTCTGAGCAACCTGATCTAGTTGAAGATGTCCCTGCTCATTGCAGGGCGGTTGGACTAGGTGACCTTTTAAAGGTCCCTTCCAATCCAAACTATTCTGATTCTACCTCTGTGTCTCTGCTTTGTATGGGATGTATAGTCAAGATATCCTTAAGGTCTTATCTGGAATCAGGTATGAGAACTGTTCTTTGTTAACTACAGAACGCCATATTAACCCAGGTTTCTTACCAATTTTGAAGAAACATTTAGAAAAGTGAAATATTTGATGAGAAAAGAGTGGGATCTCATATACATGAGATTCTTTTTTCATGTTGATAATTTAATTACAGGAAGCCAACTAAATACAACATAGTCTTGAAATATGCTTTAGTGAGTTTAATTAAAGTAGTTTAGTTAAGGTTAATTCACTGCTAAGTACATTTTTTTTTTTTTTTTGCTGATGTTGTAGCCTCTTGTAGAAGTTACGCATTATGATACTTAGAGGAGAAGCAATTCACTCATATCACAAGATATTATAGAATTCAGAGCCCAAGTCCCCAGTCCTTCCATTGTGTTTTGGTAGATGGAATCATAACATTACTCAGGTATCTGCAGTAAAGGGATCCATGCCACTGCGCTGCCTTACTTGTGTATTATCTTCTATATGCTCAAATACGTGTTATAATCGGCTATAATTCCTAGCTTATCTTTGAGCTCTGTTGTAATATCCATGTTGTTGAGCACAACCATTAGATTTGCCATGCAAAAACGTTCCTGTTTTGCAGTGCCACATTAGTTGTTACTTTTGCCACTTTAGAAAAGCCTACAGTTACTTTAGTATCTTTTTATTCTATTCTGCGTGTAGCTGAGCATGATGGAATGGATAGAGCCTCCAAAACGAGAACGCAAAGCTAATTACGCAGTTGATGCTTACTTCAGAGAAGCGCTACGTGTTAGCGAACCAAAAGTCCCAAAGGTAAGAAGTTGGCGAGTACGGAGGGTTTTTTATGTTCTGCTGTTCTCTCCCATGTTGCATCCCCTGCTCTCACCATGTACTGGTAATAAAATGAATGTGTTTGCAAAGTGATATGTTGCCACTGCTGCTGAATCATGGCAGTTTTATTGCACAGAAATCAGGCTTATACCATGTTAATGTACCTGTGTATTTTTGAAGGCGCCACGACCTCCAAAACAACCAAATATTCAGGATTTCCAGTTTTTCCCGCCACGATTATTTGAACTTCTGGAAAAAGAAATTCTGTATTATCGTAAGACTATAGGATATAAGGTAATGCACTTTTTTTTTCTCTTCAGCTCAGTAAAATGTATTTGTATTCCTCTTTGCAGATTTACTGCAACCTTGACAATAGCTAAATGAAGTAAATGAGACTGCAACTAAAAAATAGATAATTTTGATCTTATTTTTTGCAAAGTGCTTTCCATTGTGAAGGGAATGGCTTAAAACCTCTATTCCCCTGTTTCTGTTCCACTGTGGAACAGAAAAAGTAAATTAATTCCTTCATTCATTAAAAATTTCATATCTGTGTAGCTTTGTGTTTTGTGGTGGGTTCCTAACAATAAAATAGAGTAGAAGAAACAGAGGCAGTTCTGATGCTTCATATACTTCTCAAAAACAAAAGTGTGATATGTGGTCTAAGGTGAGAAAATAATTTTTGGCTCGTGTAAGATCACCTTCCAGAGTAAGATTTTTTTTCATTACAGCTTTTGTATATGTTGTGCAGAAAGTAACTTAAGGTAATATTGAAGTTGACTTTGTGTTGATATGAAGGTAAGTAAAGTGAACATCAATTTTCCTAGCATTTTGCTGGGATGCAAAATGTTTAAAGATGTGGAGAACTCTGAATATATTACTACTACAAAAAGAAAATCAGACAACAGACTTACCTTTTCCCTACTATGCCTTAGCTGAATTTCTTCTTCTTCCCTGCTGACATTACTGGACAAGCTATGAACACGGGTTCTGTTTTGATGTTGATTTTGATTACTTGGCCAGTATTGGCTGAGTAAATCCTGGCAGGTTGCAGCAAGAAGAAATCACTTATAAATGTGTTGGAGAACATAAACTTGTCATACAAAGCAACAGGTAGGAAATTGGTGTTGCAAAAGAGTAGAATTAATATTAGCAAAATAAATTTTTAAGAAAAAGCAGAAGGTGTCTTAGATGTAGTTTGAAGCAAAACAATTTAATGTGGATGGCAGGTTAGGATTAAGATAAGAATTAAAGGAAGTATAATTAGCTCAGAGAAAGAAATTATTCAATTAATGCTCCAACAAATAAGGATGAGAGAATTGCTAATGTTGACAACATGCATGTAAAAAGAGAGGTGTTTCAGCCCTGTTAACGAAGTCTGTCAGACTGAATAGATCGAACATGAGTACTTGTTATCTTAAAAACTTAGTATGGCTGTTTACTGGTGGCCAAAGTGATAAATATGATTAAGTTTGTTCTGCTTTGTAATGGAAGTATAACTTTCCATCTGAAGAGAGTTTGTTATTAATACTGAAGACTGCCATAAACAATATCAAAAGGTATCAAGTAGGTAGAGACCAAGCTTTATGTGTCAGTCTTAACTTAAATCACCAAAGCCAAGAAAGTTTCTTAGCCAGGTGTTTAAAACGGCTCTTAACTTCCTTTGCCTTTTGCTGCAGAAATGCATAAGGTCTGCAAAATGTTTACGGGATACAGGTTTCTGGCTTCTTTACTGCAGCATGGTATGGAGTTGCAATACACAGTTTAAAGGTCACAAATACTAAATTGGTGTCAATGTGGAGAGGGACAGATAAAATGTTGCTAGGCCTTGTTGACATAATGTTGTCTGTCTGGTCTGTCCTTTGGCAGTGTGCATAGCTTTATAGTAAACTTGGCAGAACTTAGTATTTCCCTGTTGTTATAAAACGTTATAAACCATTGGGTGTAAGAGCAGATCCTTAGCTAATGAAAAGTGCCACTGAGACCAGTGAGCTGTGACAGCTAACACTAGATGAGGCGCTGCCTCTTGCAATATCCCCAGTCATTGTGTGTAGAAATGGTGGGTGCATGGCATTACAAAGTTCTAACACACATTTGACAAAGTCTAGTTCTATTTTTGGGAGGAAGGGTTTAAGCAGTAAGGTTCGAATCTAGGTAAAACACTTTTGGTAACTGTTGTACAGATCAGTGCTTTAATATTTAATAGCTGGAAAAAATGTATTTTACCATCTACATGTGTTCTACAGTGGGTTTTTTCCTGAAGTTTCTTAAAAAGTGAATAGGAACCTTTTGTTACTTATAGGTGAAGATAAACTTTACCTTAAGAGCTTGTGAGACAAGAAGGAACAAGCATAGATAAATGACAGCATTTGATAAATCACTTTGTCTCGGAGGATAATATTTTCAATTTTGCAACAGTTTTGTAGATACTGTTGAAAATATTCTGGTAGTTATTTTTAAAAATATTTTTATTGTGGTTTGGTTTCTTCAGGGTGGCCAAGGTGTGGGGTAGTGGTTTTTGTTGTTTGGGTTTGGGTTTTTTATACCATGACAACAAATGCTTAGTGGGTGTGGACTATATCAGTCCTGGCTAACATGTGCTTTTAAACTGTAAGCCAAGGTTGATAGAAAAGTGTACAGTCTCTCTAATAACATTGCTGCACTACTGCTTATTGATACACCCAATTTTAGGTTCCCAGGAATCCTGACCTTCCAAATGCAGCTCAAGTACAAAAAGAGGAACAAAAAAAGATAGATGAGTCTATGCCTCTGAATACTGAGGAAACTGAAGAGAAAGAAAAGCTTCTAACACAGGTAAAATAAAAACAGCTGAAATATTTCATCATATATTGTTTACTAGTATGGAATATAAATACTAATCATGATAAATATGCACAGGAAAGCTACACTGACGTTACAGAAAGAAGAAAGCGCACAATGTGTAATGATTTTGATTAGTTTTGCTTTGAGGGACCTTTCCTGTCCTTGAACGAGTTTATATCCTAGTCACCTACTATTCCTTCAATGTCTGCAATGTTTCTGAGGCAAGTAGTAGATGCACTACCCAGTAGTAGTAGATGCACTACCCAGCAATACATGCAGATATCCAGTCACTGGGTTTCTTGTGTATGCATCTACCTTGCATGTTTTTTATCAAAAAGGGTTTGAATCCTAGAGGACAAGCCTCTGTCAACATATCCAGTATTTGCACAGATGTAGGAAGACCTGTCACATCCCATTAACTTTGTCTCAGTTGTGTTGTTAGGCATGTTCCTTTTATACTGGGACTGAATCTCTGTTGCTGGCTAGTTTCTGGACTTTTTGGACAGTTATGCTGCTGAGTAGGCTTATTAAAAGCTAATTATTAAGGAGAAAGGTGTGTCTCAAAAAGTAAGAGGCTTTTTTTGATTCAGAAAATTTTCTGTAAAAAGAATTGGATGTAGTGTACCTTGAGAAGAAATTTGCAAGGTCACAATGTGACTGTTAATAGCAGAGGAAATATTTAAGTACTGCTGATATGCATGTCAGTACTGCTGTTATTGATTAAAAAGAAATATTTGTATTGTGTATATTAGACCTCTTGTAAAGATGCTATCTAATTGTGGAGTGAGCTTATTCAGCTGGAGAACTGACAGAGTTCCTTGTATTTCTGTAATGAAAGAAACTTGATGCATTACAAGTTGCTGTTCAGGCATGTGATCTTCGTGTTTGTTTGTTTGTTCTTGATGTTTTTTCCTTTCCCTGTCTTTAAATTGTAATGTCTCATTCTTGGATGATGTTTTTGTGCATTGCATCTCACTTAACTGTTGTTCAGTTTTGGATTCATTTCTTCACTACATAACAGATTTTCTGTTTGACAATGCTATAGAGTTTCCATTCGATTGCATCTTTTGGACTGGAGATTGTTTCTTGACATACTTGTGCTTTCATCCAACTGTTTGTCTGGTTCAAGGTTTGTAAATGTCCAAAGTGGGAGCTCATGCTTTGGATACTCGCACTACTGTAAGAACCTGTAATGACGCTTGCATTGGTGCACCCGATACTCCTAAGACATTTGTTGCTTGTATCTGCTGAAGGGTGACTTAAGCTCAATGACAGCTTACTGTAATTTTATTTGTTTCTTTGGAGAAACACCAAATAAAAAGTTGAAAAAAAAAAAGAAGGAAGAGTAAAAAGCTCTTACTAATGCAGGTGGAGTCATGCACAAAAATAACTCTTTAGACTTTTAATGATTCAGTAATAAAACCTGGATAATACAAGTTTAATGGTCTTTCAGAATTTCCATAACCTCTGTGATTATGTGACATTGCAGAGGCATTGCCAGTTGGAGCAAATGATACATACATAAGACAAAATTTTGCAAAATGTTTCCCTTCTACCTATTAATGCCTTCTTGATCTCTTACTGCTTACAGGGTTTTACAAACTGGAATAAGAGAGATTTTAACCAGTTTATTAAAGCTAATGAGAAATATGGTCGTGACGATATAGACAATATTGCCCGTGAGGTGGAGGGAAAGTCCCCTGAGGAGGTCATTGAGTATTCAGGTTTGAGATATTTTGAAATGTATTTCTTAATCACATGGTATCACCATAATTTTTGCTACATGTTCTTTTAAGATCACAAGATATAGAATTTGGATGTGTATAAGAATTTTTAAAAATTTGTTTAAAGTACATGATGGTTCTTTTCAGAAGACTTAATTCTGTTAAAAAGGTTGAATGTGCAGCATATAAATATGCTTTCAGCTGCCTTTATCCCTCCTTAGCCAGAATTTAGAACTTGGCATAGTTAATTTACGTTGACAACATGGTCTTGTGGAATCATGAAGGTGTCTTGTAGTGTTTTTTTTTTTTTTTATGCTGTGAATATATATGCTATTTTAGGTAGTACACTGTATCTTTGTCTTTTGTATTTACACAGAACTTTTTAATTTATACAGAATTCTTCCTCTTTCATCCCTGGATTTAATTTTACTAAATGCCTTCATAAAATTTAACTTTGCCGTATCCTTCCTATAGCTTAACAAGGAAGAGCTCCACAAGAATTCCCTTCAAAGTGTTGAATTTATTTTGGGCTGGCTTAAAGATGTCCCTGGAGAAGCCACAAATTACTAGCTTTTATAACAGATAGACTAAGTAGTCTCTGACCTTAGAGATAGCTAGTGAAAACTGAAATATGAATGTTTCACTGTTAGTCTAGTAGCTATAACCTGTTTTGCCATTGTTACGAAAAGGTATCCTTAAAAGTAATTTTTTCAGGGTTTTACATTAATTAGGTTGAATGTAGACTTTGTTACAGTTGTTATTAGACCTTTGCTTACAGTTAACTTTTAAAGACATTGAATAAAGGGTCTGTGCAAGTTTATTTCTTGGCTAGCATAATAAAAGGGAGAGTATTAGTAAATCTTTTAAGATTTAATGGAACCACGAGCTGCATTCCTTTTTTTCCTGGAGTGCCTCAACTGAGTAAACTGGTAAGAGTAGAGAAAAATATTTTAATTTTACAAATTGTGTTTTGCATTTTTAGCTGTTTTCTGGGAACGTTGTAATGAACTACAAGACATTGAGAGGATTATGGCTCAAATTGAACGAGGAGAGGCAAGAATTCAGCGGAGGATCAGTATCAAGAAAGCCCTTGATGCCAAAGTAATCATTGCAGGTTTTTTCTTTTTGGCAGCTGACCTCTTCCAAATCCTTTCAGAAAAGGAATCATTGGGGATGGGAGTTCTGTCTTTTTATATAGCATAGATAGTATTCCATGTATCAGTAATCTACACTAACATGTGATAAATCCTTCATGTAATATTGTATGTTTAATAGTCCTTATTTTTGTTTTGCATTCAGATTGCAAGGTATAAAGCACCTTTTCATCAGCTGCGTATTCAATATGGAACAAACAAAGGGAAAAATTACACAGAAGAGGAAGACAGATTTTTGATATGCATGTTACACAAGATGGGCTTTGACAAAGAAAACGTATACGAGGAACTAAGGCAGTGTGTGCGCAATGCGCCTCAGTTCAGATTTGACTGGTTTATCAAATCTAGAACAGCAATGGTAGGTATCAGTTACATGGATTAAGGCATGATGTGAAGTATCTTGTTCCTTTTTTTAAGCACCATCACAGAAAATTTGGATTTGTGCCAGATTATTGGAGTCTAGGAACCAAGTGCTGAAAGAATAACTCTGTTTTTCAGTCTCACTTCTAGTTTTTATTAAAATAACCTTTTTCCTTAGTACAGCAAACAACACAATACAGCTGAAACAAACAGATTAGAAAACCTGCCAAGCTGAAGTCCCATGTTACCCAAAGGGATTAATGCAGAGGTAGACTATCCTTGCAAATATCCTTGTTACTTTTATTGCAAACTACAAGTTTTACCAAACAATGTCTTTTAAAGTATGACTGCTTTTCAGACTTACTGGACAAAAATAAAGACTGAAAACATCTGAATTATATACTGGGAGAAACGAATAGCTTTTCTGATATTGGTACTTAGTATCTAAAAGCATGAGGAAATTTAGTGACTCATGTAAAAGTTAATCATTGAAGCCATTGATTTAAAATGCACTTCGTAGTTGTGAATAAGGATTATCACATGCAAGTGCTTAAATTCTTTTTACTTTTCTGAAGATTTTGTTCATACTTAGAGAATATAATACAAGTTTGATAGCAAGTAGACTAGTACTTTGAATTTTAGCTGTATTTTTTTTTTTTTTTTTGCTTTCTCTGAAGAGCAGAGCCATGCCTTTTTGATTTAGTCACTAAGGGGGAAGTGATAACACTAGCAGAAGCTTTGGTGATTGCAAATAATGAGCTACATAGGTACCAACTTCAGAATATGGGACTCTTAATGATAAAAAGCTGTTAGCTCTGCCCTGGAATTTTTGCTCATATCTCCCCTGATTCAATTCCTTTTTCTTATGAGTAAAATTTGTAAGTCTGTGCACCTTATGTAAGAAACACATGTGCATGTTCGTGTCAATGTATTTATGTGGGAAAAATGTACTGCCAAATTTTTTTATAATACTGGAAATAACTTCATCTTACTTGTGATGAGTGAGAGCTGGAACATTTTTTTTTTTCCTGTCTCCTTGAATACAAAACCATATTGATTGTAGCTGATACAAAAGAGTGGAGGACACCGTCCCTTATACAGCTGTCATAGATTCTCCCCACTGTCTTGTAAGCAAATTTCTAATTAAATGCTATGCTGCAGTCATGTAACTTAAATGTTACATTTCATATACAAATCTGGATTTTTTTTTTTAGTAGTTTAGTCTTGCAGTTGCAGAACCACTGTGCCTTATTGTTTACTGTCTTCATTTCCTCGCCTCAGGATGTGTTTATAAAATGTTCTTTCAGAGTCCTGGGTACTGCACTAAGAATAAATAAAACATAAGATAAAATATTTAAAATGTGTATTTGAACGGGTGGGAATATTTGCTTTTCCCAATGCTACTTATAATCACGCAATACAATTTCTACTTGATATTTCAGCAATTAAAGTGTTTCTGGATAGTGCAGCAGTTAGCCCTTAATTAAAAAGAATTACAAGCTGTGCTTGCCAAAATGTCTGTTTGAAGAAATACTGGATTTTATAATTATAAAGAGAAACCTCCAATATTTAGTCTATTATCAAGTTTCTTTTAAGTTGTCTAAAGGAATCCATTTAAGTAAATCATAGAAATGGGTACTAGAAATTAAAAATTTAGCTCAACATATTTTGACATATAGTTAAGTCAGGGTAGAGTTAAATATTCAATTCAAATATTCTTGCAGATCCTTATGTTCAGTGTAATTTTCTTCTTAAAGAGGGTAGGAATCACTTGCAAAAATGTAGAAGTATGTTCTGTGGTGTGTAATGCTGAAATTTAGGCACTGGAAATATGGTGAATCTTTTTGCTTATGTTTTCTCTTAAAATTCTATCCATTAATAATAATATTTTTAGTTTTTCTGCTAGTTGAAAAAGAATAGTATGAAAATACAAAGCTAAAGTAATCTTTCGCTTTCAACATGCATTTCATTTTCTTAAATGTTTTAAATTGTCATGATATGTATGGTTTAGTAGTTTATAACTGCCAATCACTGATATATTTTATGTATTCAAATATCCTGACATTTATGGAAGTATTAATTTCTATGGATCCATTTTGCAGTAGCTTGTTGGTAATTTTTATGAAGAAATATGCTGGAAAGTGACTTGACAGCAAGAATAATGAACCAAGTATAAATACAAAACTTTAAAAGGGGTAAATAGTAACTTCAGTGAAAGTGGATAAAATTTCTTAGAATACTGAAATTCACATGTAACAAAGGGTAATTTTGAGATCACATTTAAACTGATATGAAACAAGATAGAAAGGGTAGCATAATCCTGAAAAGGATTTACCAGGCTTTTCGAGAAAGCTTTGTGTTCTACTAACCACTAGATGGCTCTTGAATTCCATATAAATAGCTAATTTATCTTCCATATTCCTATTTCTATTTCTTCTCCTTCTGAAGATTTCTCTTTGGAAAACAAAAATTCTGCTTCATTTATTTATTCCAAAACCAGATGGTTTACCCAAAATGGAACTTTTCAAAAAGACTGAGAGTGCTTAAAATTGTAATTTATTTTTTTTTTTTTAACTAGGCAGAGAAGATTAAATTTTTAAGTTTAGTTGTTATTGTTCTTTTATTTCTGTCCATGCAGGAAGAATGCAGAATATCATGGCAGTAGTGAATCACGTGTCTTTTTTCTGAAGTTATAAATTATGCATATTCTCTACCTTTCTGCAAACCCTACTCAGTATAAGACAAATGACTCCTTTGTAAATACAGGAGTATACGGGCCTGTTGACAGAGCTTAGGACTACTTTCACTCCCAAGTCAGCATCTCTGCCTTCAGTCATGCAGAAGGTGATGGTTCAGTGCTCCCATCTTATTTATTGCAATACTAGTCTTTATAGCTATGAAGGGGTGAGCAAAGTACATCTTATCTCTTTCCATCCTGAAGAGAAACGTATCAGGCCACACTGAATAGAATCTCATCGCTAAAGGTGCAAGGCATTTTAAACTCTTAAGTGTATTTTTATAGTAACAAAATGGAATGGATCAGTCCATATTGAAATTTCAGTAGCTCAGTGCAGGGTTTGTCATGCAGATTCTTTCTGATGGTAGATGTAGAAGAAACCTGTGTGCATGTCAAATGCTTCTGTGATTCTCCGAGAAAATTGTTTTTTGAGTCCATCCTCTGTCCACAGCCTGTTGGAGTAGCAATCCATGTGGAAAATGTAACCATGAACCTATGTATGTATGCAATCATTTTTCCCCAGGAAAGAGGAGGATTTTTTTTAGGGCCTTAGGCAAATGGACCAAGGTTATTTCTTAGTCCTTTCTGATTTATCGTTTGTCTTTGAATTTAACACAAACCAATCTCTCATACTAGAAAAGATCTAGCTGATTGTTGTTATGGAGCAGCTTGTCACCAGTCTTTACCTACAGCTTCTAAGTCTTTAGTGTGATGTACGCATTTAAATGATGTAAAATGCTTCTGACGTTGATAATTGTCTTTCTGCTTTTGTCTTTTACTTTTTATCATCTCTATTAATCTATAGAGCGTAGTCTTTTGGTACAGAGACTCTCTTTTGTTCTATGTTTGGGGATGCAATGTATGCTGGAAGGCTTGCACTCAAGTTTTATCAGGCTTATTGCCTTTTTATCTAATAACTATTGCGTGGGTGGAATTTGATGGTTTTCATTGGTTGAAGTGAGAGTATTTTAGCTCCAGCAGGACTGTCACATTCCCGGGCACAAGCATGGTGCCCTGTACTATGGGGCGTGGGGTTACTTTTACATGGATGTGGTAGAAATGACTCATTATAATACTCTCTTTGCAAAACTACGTGCATGAGACTGGGATGTTTCCAGTAGAAAGCTGTAAAGAAAAATGTCCTGAATAATTTTATCTTTAGTGGCAAAAGACCTTCATGTGGTGGCAGGATTCTCAGTGTCCATTCTGAACTACACAGCTTTCACCCAAGGCCATGGAGCATCCTTTGTAGAGGAATCTGTGGAAACTATAGAACTTAAGGAATGTGGTTAAGCTTGAGGGTATTGACATCTCAAAGATGAGTCATATGCTTGACTGTTTCAGAACGTTCAGGATCAAGAAAGCGTGCAGGCTGAATTGTTTTCCATCATGTAACATGATGGCTGAGGCAATATACGCGTTACAGATGCTGAGAAAATAGAGACTAATTTCTGGGCAAAAAGGTCACCTGTTCACTTCATTGCAAATAGACCAGTTGTAGGTTGAGATTTATGCTACTAGGTAATTCTAGGATAGCTTGTGGTTCAAAAATTGCTTCACTGAATTTAATAGAGATAAGACATATTTTTCCAGCCTTTTTTCCTCAGAAAAAAGCTTCCTGCTTTGAGTTGAAAAGAAAGGCCCATGGAGTCTCTGTTCCCACATACTGAATAATTGTAATAAAAACAAGTACTGTTATGTATTTGGTAAGAGATTTTTTTTTTTTGAGATGGGATACAAGGAACTGTCCAAGTCAAATGAGTTCTATTAACCAAGGCAACTGTTATTAACTGCAATGCAGATACTTTGAGTTGTATTGGAAATATTTTTTTAATGTATAAATGACTTCATGGCATTTAATCTTAATAACTTTCAGGTGGCTTGGAAGCCTTGATGCTAAAAGCATTTAGGGCCTGCTACCTTTCGGGTGCTCTTTGATTGAAAATACAACAGTGAATTCATGATTTAAGATGGGATAGATTTTTGCCAGTTTGGAGCTCTACAGTGTCTTATCACAAAAAACTAGTCTGTGTGCCACAGAAAAGTATTGCTTAAGATACCTTTGATTCCTTTAATCTCTGCTTTAAAGATATACTTGAAGACTTCTTTTCTTAAAATCTGGCATAGTGTGGTGGCAGGCTGTAATTTGCTTCATCTAAACAAGATGAAAGATCGGATCACTCTTTTGGAGTGTCAGTTGGGAAGATACAGGCAATCCTGAAAAGTTTCTGTCAGGAAGTGGAATATTTCCATAAATCTCTATTTATAAAGAAGGTTATACTAAGGTAAAGACAGATGAACAACAACTAAGCTAATCTTATTAGTACATGAATATTGAACGTTTTTAAAAACGTATTTTGGAATTCAAGAATTTTGAACATTTTTATGTAAAAAAGAGAATTTGTATAATTTATTTAGATATTTGGATGTTTTCTGTTTCCTTAGGAGTTTCAGAGACGCTGTAATACTCTCATATCATTAATAGAAAAAGAAAATATGGAAATTGAGGAAAAAGAAAGAGCTGAAAAGAAGAAAAGAGGAGCAAAAGTTACAGCAGTATGTTTAGCAGTACTTACTTTACTTCTGGTGGGGCAGAATTCAATTACATTTTGTTAGAAAATAAAAAAGATAATTGTAGCCACTGTTTGTTTTATTATAAGCTGTCCATTGAGAGATTAAACTGAAATACTTGTCTATTCACAGCTCTCCTAGATTTTATGTAGGTATTCCCAATTCATAGTATTTTGGGGCTTCTTTTTTCTTGAGAAGAGTCTTTTGTTTAAGTAGCAGAGGAAGACTCTTTTTAAGAAAACATAGCATTGCCCTCTCTCTACCTACATATTTACGTCATCTATTTGTTTCAGTTTAATATTAGATTGTTATTCCTCCCCTACATAGTTCCTGGAAGAAGAAATGATAAGAAGTGCTTCTTTTATTTTGAAGAGTTGTCATCTTTAGAACAGAATTGTTTATAAGTCAAAGTCCTGATCTTTTCATCCAATTCATGGTATGTGTGGCATCTGTACCATTGAGGCCACGTAAAGATTTTAAGGAGACAAAAAGGGTAGCAGAATTCAGTGTCTAAATATGCGATTTTTGTTGCTCTTCCGTTATATCCTACAAAGCTGAATTGAAAAATAAAATACATTAGGGTCACTTACCTTCTTTTTGAATAGTTAGTCATGTACTTCAATTTATTTTTTATAATGCCGCCATTTCATTGAATTTATAAAAGACTTTTTTTTTTCCTTTTTAGTCACAGAAGAGAAAAGCAGATTTGGCTACTGAGAACTCTGGAAAAAAAGATGCTAAGAAAGTGAAGTCGTGAACCTGAAAGCTGAATGCTAAATGTACAACTGCCACTTTCTTCTCTCCATCTACAAGTATTAATTGCCAACTTCTTTGTATTCATGGTACTCTCCCCCAAATCCCATGGTTTAATTTTGCAACTTTTGTATACTTCACAATGTCTGTCTTTACCTAAAATGTGTAGCTTTATATCTTATGCATTCCAGTATTTTTGTGTACTGTATTTTGTGAGTTTCATGTCTTCGGCAAAATTACTCAGTCCTTGTTCTTTTGAAGCTTGTGCTGAGGTTTTAGCTTTTATATGTTTTATATGCTGCTGCTTTGAAAGAAAACCTAGATTCTATAGCTGTATTATTGTTGTTTCATATTTTAAATTTATATGGCTGTTGGAAAATAAACTGACTTAATTATTTGAAGAGAAATATACTTCACCTTTGTTTTCCCTACCTTCTTTTCCTTTTTTGCATAGCTACATTTAGAGTGAATGTTAAGGTTTGTATAATTGTGCCTTCATCATTGATCAGATCTTTTTTCAGAGGAGTACTTAGATAGGATCGGGAGCATGACAGAACAACAAAAAAAATCTGATTAGACTGACATCCTTGTTTGCTGTCAGCATTAAATTGACATTTTTCACTGAAATGTTTGGAAGGAAAGCCAGCAAAAACCTATGCTTTTTTTTTTTCTTTTATTACTGGTTTCTGCTGGGCTTCGTACATGCTTAAACACAGGATGAGGTGTTTTTCAGAGTGACCTCTAGGTCAAAACTTTTCTATGCCTAATAAACTGAAGTAGTCAACTAACAGCTTCTTTAAGTAACAAACAAAAATGCTTCATCTCCTGGTTCGTAGACTGCTCAGTTATGCTGCCTTGTGCTAAAAGATCTTTGCTGCTCTAATTATCTCTGCTAACTTTCTGCTTTTACCTTTGATTCAATGTGTCAGTCGGAAGCAATGGGGATATGTTATGAAGTGCTCCTTTTTAGTATTTCTATTTTAATGAAGGGATGAAAGTGTTGGATGTATGATTTTTTGACTTTGCAAGAATGGCCTTTGTTAAGCAGGTTCATAGTTTCTGCTCACCTTGGAATCTCTGCCTTTCCCGGATCAGTAGAACAGTGACTGTGACACCTAATGTTTTACTTTAATCTTCTGTCTCTGATCTGGTGTTTAGTATGGACCTTGCTACAATGAGACATGCCCTCATAATGTCAAGTCTAGATTAATACAGTGTGCTTCACATGGTGCTTCCCTTGAAGACTACTTGTAAATTTCTTCTAGTGCAGTTTGCTTCCTTCTGTGGTTTGAGGTGTTTTGAGATGCAAAAGCTTCTTTAAACTCTTTGTATTTCATGCTTTTTGTTGGCTAAATTTTTCCATATTTGTAAAATTCAGGACTTCGTAAAAAGTTCTTGAGTCTTAGGACAGAGGTCTGCCCGTATTCTTTTATGTCATTTAAAATATATTGGAATGTCTTTGAAGTTTTCTGGGATTGATCTCTGTAAGCTTGATGAGTAATTTCCAGCCTTACTTGATAGTCTGTTTGAGGTTTGGGGCAAAATGAGTGTGATGACTTCGTTGAGCATTTTGAAAGATAATTTGGTTTCCTATTTTGGAAGGGAGCTTTTGTTTGGGGACCAAGCTTTTAATTGTTTCACTGGGCTCTTAATTTGTAAGACTTGTAGTGTAAAAAAGGGTATTCATCTGTTGAGATTCACCTGATGAGTTGAGAGTTATGTCTGATAATGATGAGGTGCAACTTCCAGGCAGGTTAGTGATGGGTATCAGTGAATGCTTTTAAATGAGTATGCAACCTGGATGGGATAGATCTGCTCAGAAAAGAAGAATGTCTTTTCAAATAGTATTTTTGGTATTGGAGTAGTTGATGTCCTGCTTTGTCCTTGGGAGAAGGACATCCTGTGTAATTATGGGCTGGGAAAAGTCTCTGCAGCTACATACATATATAATCACAAATCCCTGGAGCATTGCTATTAATAGAGAGAGGAAGTTGCCTTATTTACTTTTGCTTTTTGGCTTCTGTGTCACTCAGTAAGTTTATGACCTCGAATTATAAAAACAAATAAAAAGAAGAGGGAAATAAAAGGCTGGAAGAGCCAATTGAATTTTTGCTGAATTACATGGCTAGGTCTAGACCGTATTCCATTGCTCCTATTTAGCATAGGGTGAATATTTTAAAATGTTAAGTCTTGAAATAAGTGTATTCTAGTTTTGTTTATTGTTGATTAACTTTCTTTGACTTGCATGTCTCTGTGTATCCAGTTTCTCTGTGTTGCAAAGTGTATGGAAAGTCTTAAAACGGTGATATCTCAACTTGTTCTTTTATGCAGATTTCTTGATTTGAGTTACCACTTGAGTTAATGCTCACTTTTCTTCTCCTTCAATGATATGATATACTAGCTATATAGCAAAAGATATGCAATTGTTCTTCCAGATATTATCCTCTTGATCAGACAGCTTCTCTGAAGAATGATAGATGCTCCCAGGTACTATCTGTTATCTCTTACAGTCTGTAGTTCCTAGTTAAACTGAATGTGCTGTTGAGCAACAGTCCTTGAGAGCACTTGTACACTGTATACTAGTTCCTCAGCATATTGAGTCTTCCCATCCATCATGTCCCACAGTGATAACTAAAGAAAATTGCTAACAGCTGCTGGTCAGGATTAAAGTAAAATGGATCTTTCTTTTTCCTTTTTTGTTCTTCCAGTTGCAGATACTCTTAGGCACATTCTGTGCGTGTATCTAAATGATATGCTGCTGTGACTCAAAATTAGATGGACTGAAATAAAGGAATCTTCTTACTTTTAACTACTATTTTCTTAGGTGAGGAATACTGTTTGTAAGAAAACTGTAAGCACTGAATTTAACCTGATACAAAACTTATGAAAAATCTGGGCCTTTAGGCAATTTGATAGTCACCCAAGAAAATTACGTGATATAAGATTTTGAAAGTAATTTAGTGTTTCCTTTTGAATAGACAACTAAAATTTGATTGTGTTAGCATTAGGCTTGGAGAAAGAAAAAGTAGTCATCTAGCACTTTTCACACATCAGGTAGTGCACGTTACATCCTGAGAGAGATCACAACAATTGTGTTCTTTTTCTTTTCACATGTTCATTGCTTTCAAATGATCAGTCCTTTTATTTTTGAGTTATGTTAGTGATGACAATAAAGTCACACAGCTGACCATCTTAATTCTATTTAAATTCAATTTATTACAATAACATAGAGAAGGAATAAAGCTTTCTCCCTGCTGGTAATCTTAGACCATCTTTAGATACTGTTTGCACAAATAGCATTACTATACTAAAATATTAAGTAAGAATTTTTTCTTGTAGATTAGCATTGCTTGTTTGATTTAGTGCTAATGCTGGTTTATGGTTTAAAAAAAAAAATCTAGCTTTCACTCTTTGATATCATAAGCAAGGGGTACAGTGTACAGAAATTAATCAGAATCTTTCTAAATGCCTGATGGAAGTAACTTCTGTTATGCAGCTCCTGCAGCACCTGCAGTTCCTGCTGTGCACTGCTATGATACAGACGTTCTCTGTGCATGCCGCTTCCCCAGGTTCAGTGGAGGGATTAAGTACTTTCAGTGATCACAAATTAATGCCAAAGCTAAAAAACGTGGGCCTTACAGGTTGAAAAAGCATATGGAGTTTTGCAGTCAGCCGCGGTTTATGTGAATGTAAAGTGACATGGCTGGTGCAGACATTGGCACTTGTCATGTTGGGATGGGTTTGATCACTGACTGTTGTTCTGATCTGGTTAACATAGCTTGACAGTTGTTATATTTTACTTAAGTTTATTTAGTCTGTGTACTTGGCTTCAAGCATGTACGTAAATGCTTTGGTGGGTCACAGTTATAATATCTGATATGTTCTTTTTCTGAAAGAGTTGAACTTGGTTTGCGTATTTTGAAATGTAATGTACCCTAATTGCATTTGCATGGTAACCATCCTTTCGTAAGAGCCTTAATAGGAGTAACATTTGCTGCCTCAAAGGTATGTCTACATTGTGTTGTTGAAAGATAATTTCTGAACTTTTTCAAATTGAGATTTGTTTCTTAAGCTGTATATATATGAAAATAAAAACTAATATGAACATGACATCTTCTGGTAGTTATACTTCTGGTACAGATGGGCCCATGCACTTGGATACTGTTCCATATAGTCTGATTTGTTTTTGTTGCTCTTGTGCCTCTCAACCTCCAGGCTGTGGTAGCTGAATGTAAAGGGGGCGGGGTGTGGCTGTTCCACATCGTTTTCAAACTTTAATTTCCTGTAATCTAAAATAAAATACTAGGAGTGCCTGTATTTTTGTGACAGCCTTGTCTGTGTTGTCTTTTAGTATGGTATGATACAATGTATGTTGGTCCTGTATTAAAGTATATTAATGTTTTTCTGTTATTCCATACCTCTGGTGTGTTACTAAAATAAAATACTTCGGACCTTAAGTCTAGGAGACATAGAATGGTAAGGACCAGGAATTTTGTCACTGCAGCTGTTGATCACTAGTAGACATGCTAGATATTCTGCTTGGAGGGGTGCATGCCCTAAATGAATGCTCAGCTTTCCACTTTTTTTCTCAGGACAACCCCCTAGATATAAAAGGAGAGACAAGAAGGAGCTCCGGAAGACCAGTTTATCCTGGCATTGGCTCGTAGAAATTCAATCTGCTTCACAGTGATTTTGGTAGACCTCACTTCTTTTCAGGTGAGGCACCTAGACCAGGAAGAAGGAGCTGGAAAGAGACATGGATCACCTTACTTCATACATAGTAGGCCAAAACAATTGTTGCGTTCACTACACGAACTATAGTTCTTCCAGATAGCTTTGCTCAGTGCCAGCCTGAGCATGATCCCATAGCTGGTTTCTACTTCTTGCATATTCTCTGTGGCAGTCTACCAGCACTAAAGTCTACTGTTTTCAAGTTTTTCGTGGAAGCAGTACCTGCTCAGTCTTCTGGAGAAAGGTGCTCTGTTCAAACATCAGAATGTTTAATGGGAACAATGATGCTGTCTGCAGAGCTACTCAGTAGCTGTGGAGTTCGGTGTTGTCACGGGGTGATCGTTCTCACTGTATGCATTCAGTATATTTGGGAAGGTCAGGCTATAGACACCTTTTTCAGGGAACAGACCTTGTTATTTTTACATGGTGGTTTCTTCCCATAAGAAAACAGGCTGAAAAGTCATCATCCTTTATCTTCTCATTTGTTAACCAGATGGACACTGCTGAAGGCCACAAAATCTTAAGTTCCACTCACTAGTTTGGTAAATGGCATTCAGTAGGTGTTGTCTTTCTCTAGCTTTACAGGTGGATGTCCCTCAGGAGACCCCAGTGAGGATTTGTAGTTCAGTAAGACTTCTGTTATTTCTCTTTCCTTAGAACTGTTGCTGTCACATATTCTTAAGATGGCCTTCCAAATTTCTAGATACATTGATTCTCATGTCTCTATTCCATCAGGTTTTTTTGTGGGTTTTGGTTGGGTTTTTTTGTTTGGTTGTTTTTTTCCCCCCTTTTATATTTTGTCATTTCTGCTTAGGAAAAGAAAAAAAGTGTATTGACTACTTGAGTATTTCAAATTGTTAAAGTAATCCGAAGGATGATAGTCCTTAGACTCATAAAATTATAGTTGAGATTTTGTGAAGACAGTGCAAACTGTGGTGCACACTGGTGGTTTACGAATTTCATGGAACTTCTACAAAATTCCAAGCGTATATCCGTGCTGTTAGCAGTCAGTCCTCACTTCTAAATATAGTACAGCATTTTTTTCAAGTAGTAACTCATTACAGTTTAGGGTTCTCGAAGAAATTGGCTGCTATAAATTTTTAATCATTCACCTTGAGGAACTGGCTATAAGATACTGTCATCTTATAGTAAAGTCATCAGTATAGTAAATAGCCATATTGGTAAACCATAAACTTTCTTTTCATATTAATCTATGTCAATAATTGTTTCCTTTATGTACGTATGGATAAAATGTTGACAACTTTGCTAATCACTCTCTTTTCCTGCCTGATAAGTATTTTTGTTGAATAATGCTTTGTTAAATGAGCTCATATTCCATGGTAGTAGGCATGATAACAGCATAGAAAAATAGACGTTAATTTTCAGCTCTTCACTGATATTGAATCTTAGCTTTTATTTAGTCAAAATATCTGAACAGATACTGTGACTGAAGTGTTCTTGTCTTCTGAAAAGAATAGCTGCTCATTGGAGATTTTGAGACACCTTTTGTAGACAAACCTGTTCCTAATTGAGTACTTTAGTATCAACTACTTGGGGGCCTAACTTGATGCATTGGTAAATGTATGAATATCTTTGATTCATCAATATCAAACTAGAGCACCAATTACCTGATTTAGGTGATGCCTATGTTTTCTGGGTGTTTGTGTTTGACTTAGAAGGCTGTTTCAGCTGGGTGTGGTGTAACCGGGGCCAAGGTGCAGGACAATGTCTGCTTCAAGAGCCCTGGCGCTACAGGGACATTTTAGCCTGGCTGTTGGTATGAGTATGCGTGCGTTCCTCTGCCTACTCTGCACCAACTCCCCTCTCTTTCAGTCAGCTCCTCTCAAAAAACCTCAACCTGATGTGGCTTGTGCCTGCCTAGTTTCTGCTCTGGGTGACAGGAGAAGCCCTCTGGGCCACTGGCTGCCCCTTCTGTCTTGAGGTGACACTTGTGCCTGTTCCTGGAGCTGAACAAGGGCCGTTCATGGCCTTGGAAACCTTGAGTGCCCTGTAGGATTTCAAATATGTGGATTAGTATTTTCATTCAGTACCTTGTACCCTACCACAAAGGAGACTGTTGCTTGTCTGGTCTTCCCTTCTGCCCTGCAGCCCGTGTGAGGCCGCCGTCGGTTACGCACATCTCTGGCCGGGGGTTACAAACCCTCCTTGGAGGCACTTGCCGCTCTCCTGTGTGGAGTTTTTGTCACCTCTCCAGACAGAGAGTTGGGCTGGTCCTGGAGCCTGACACCAAGCTGTGCCGCCGCATGCTGAACTGTGCTTACGAGGCTGGAAAATGGAGAAGAGACAAGTTGCAAGTTATTACTGTAATGTGCTTCAAATATTGGCTGGTATTTGGATAGAAGGGTGGTCAAATCCCTGCAAGGAGCAGGAAGATGCACAGGTATGTGTGATACGCTTAATAAAAATACAGCTCTTGGCTGAGAGGAAGCTTTTGCTTCTAGGCCTTATTTCAAATCCTGCTGGGTCAGTTGACATAATGGATTTTTTCACGAGGAGACTCCTTGGAAGCCTGTCCAAATGAACCCATGGGGTGTGTGGGTGCAGCTCTCAGTCGCTGTGCAAACGCTGCTCTCGCAGCAGGCTCCTCTTCTGACATTGGAAACGCAGAGGGAAAAGGTTGAATCCTGGAAACGACTGAGCCAGGCTGGGGTGAGAGCTGGGCTAGGAAACTCTGTGTATAATTAACTGGAGATTGATGGCTGAATCTATCTATTTTTATTGGTGGTAAACTGAAACTTAAAGTAAAGGCACTGTATTTTGCTGCCGAGGGAGTGGAGTTACCACCGAAGGCACTGGAGCTGTGTGTGTGCCTCAGGACGGCGCAGCTTGTGAAGACAGCGTTAGGCTTGTCTCCTCTCTTGCTTTCCCTGTTTGCAGTGTGTTTGCTTTTACCCGTTCAGACCTCGGTGTCGGTGGTGGATCTGAAAGGAGAAGATCTGAGGACAGAGCTGCTCCCTTCGCGTGTGGATGAGGCCGGTGGCGTGGCAATGCCGAGGTGCTCTCTGCAATTGCTTAGATTTTGTCTGGAGGCGACTGTAGTCCAGCTGTCTCCTCAGAGTTTGCCACCAAACGTACCTGCGAAGTGCTGGGCGGGCTGGCTGGATCGCTACCACACGAGAGGTGATTTGGGTGGGTCTTCCTGTCCCAAAACTTCATTGTGTCCAGCTTAGAAGGCCTCTATCAAAGTTTAAACTAAGTTATTAGCTGATGTGGCACTCAGTGCAGTGCTCCAAGCAGCTCCGAGCCAGCCCGCAAGAACGGTGCTGACTCTGTACTCACGTGCTTCGAATTGCTGCTGGAAGGCGGGTGCCTCTGCGCCACAAAAAGCAGCACCACTTTGTGCCACAGGATTTTGCTTCGGTGACTTACTATTAAAATTATGGTGCTGGAATTTTAAATCAATAAATACTGCCCTTTCGAAACAACATGTTTCAGCATTGCTTTCTAGCTTCTGTAGGTAGATATCTCTGAAATAATTATATATGTTATAAAGTGATTTCACCTGTTCATGATTCACATCGCTTGAGTGCACATGTGGAAGAGGTACTAGAAATTTCTTTTGCTTAGACATCAGCCCTGGAGACTCAACGTTTTCTTTGCATATTCAAAAAGAAATCGAATTTTAACTTTTTGTGATACTCTTTGACAATTAACTTGTCTGTGCACTGCATCTTATTATTCCGTGGGCCTGAAGATTTTCTGTTTGAAACGGAAGGAAAAATCGATTTCAACAAATGCAGTTGTTGCTGCCTTATTAGGTTATGGTACTCAATGTAAATTAATGTTTTAAATTTATGTCACCGATCAATAGATGCAATTATTGATTTGGGATGTATGAGGTAAAAAGTGAATAAATAAGTTTTTTGTCTTTGGTTCTATAACGTGAAAACATGTCAAAGTTTATTGAGCTGCAAGTTACTTTCGAGTGC
>NW_010561360.1:0-4015 GCF_000687285.1 Phaethon lepturus | reverse complement strand
ACCAAAACCTTGCCACGCAAACCAAATACAGGCATGTAACTCCTTTCCAGAACTCTGTAGGAAACCGTTGCGTTTCTCCAGGAGCTGTGATTCTGCTGGAGAACATCAGTGCTAAAAAGCAGACATTGCAACATCCAGTGCCATGGGTACTAAGCCCTCCTTGTAGGTCTAAGCTTCCAGGTAGTCTCAAACTGCTGACTGCACATTTGTAACAAAGTTACCGGAAGCAGTGACATGTATAAGTGCCATTGTTTATATTGTATCAGAGGTATGGTGAGACATGATAGAAGTGCAATAATGAGGAGCTGCTCATTAGCTTCCGATGTCTCTGTCCTCGATCTCTGTGGCTAGGTAGAAGGCTCATAAAAGTATAGGGAGAAGAAAAAGAGGAGTTCTGGCTTGAAAGATGATATATAGGGCTGTCTGCTTCTCTATGCAGGAAGATGCAAAGATGATAAAAACAAGTGCAATGAGTCTCCGTATATTTTAGCCCTATAATGAGGAATATGTTCTTAACTTTTGCCTTGATAGAAAGTTAATTTTATGCTTTTAAACCTTGTCTGCAATACACAGCTTTGTTTCTTAGGGAGCTCAGAACATGAAGATATGCTGTATCATTCTCGATGTGAATCCCAGTTTTTGGAGTGCCTGAAAATCTGCAGTACATGCTTCTGCCAAGCTTCAAGGGCTAAGGCTGCGATATGGTAACACAGGGTGCCATACTTGGGGAGTTAAATTTGTCCTGAGAAGGGTTATCTAGAGCCAATTTGCAAATAAGAAAATGGGAAGAGAGCCTGAAACTCTGGGCTCAGAGAGTACCTGCAGTTAGGCAGAGTGTAGTCTGATGCTCTGGCTCTGATGACCTAGATGCCACAAACAGGATGGTCACGCCTCTCTGTTTCCGACATGACTCTTCCTGTCTTACTGGTGCTTCTGTGAGCTCTCAGCAAGCCTGTTCAGAGAGTTAATCCAGAAAAAAATAATCAATCATCCTGTTTTGCAGGGTTAATTTTTTAAAATTCACTAGGGCAGTTGTCTTCAAAGCGGGGTGTATGCACCCCAGGGGGTGCACAAGAAGGTCCATTGATGTTTGGGAAGAAAATATTTTTTGTATTGTTAATAAATAAAATTTTTAAAACTTATTTTAAAACAAGTGTTTCTTTCATTTGCATCTCATCCTTTTTTAATGTCTATTTTTGTGCATGCTTTATAGTGTACATAATATATTAGTACAATAGTACATGTATATAATTTATTAATAAATATACATATATCTGGGGGTGTGCTCAAAAATTTTTTACTGATTGGGGTGCACAATCAAAAAAGTTTGGAGACCACTGCAATAGGGAGTCAGACAATTGACAAAAAACAGAGGAATAAGGGTGCAGCCCATGCAGGGGGTTGGCACCCCTTTTGACAGTAGCTGGCTAGAAGGTCAGCTTAGTTGCACTGTCAAATCGTGATAGTCATCCACCACTTCCTCTTGTCATTAGTGAGGTTAACAATGAAAAAAAGTCCCATCCGCGGCCTTGACTTTTTAAATGACAGACTTCTCAGAGGCAATAACCTCCAACAGAATAGCTTGACAGACATGTGAGAATGGCGGTCTCTTAAACTGTTCTAGCATAAATTACTATAACAGATAAGTCAAAGGTTTTAATATTATTTATGTAAATATGTTTTAAAATACATGCTTATTTTTATAATAATGATGTTTGTTTCAAGCTTTTGGACATTGGATCACATGTGTCTATTTGGACGTTATCATTCTCTCATCTCTGGCCTGGATCTACTACACTCAGAGTGCCAACTATAGCTACAGGGTCAGATATCTAATGCAAAATGGACAATGAAACAATGCTTAACAATGTTAGCCTACTGAGTTATATTTAATACCTGCACTGGAGGAATTACCATACAAATATCAGTTTTAAGAAGACATAATATGGCAAAATCTACTTGATGGCTTCACAGTATTTTACAAATGTCATTTTATATCTCAACAACACAGCTGGAATTGAAAATATTAGGCAATTTTGTAGAATGATAAAGCTGAAAAAAAGACTCATACCTCCATTATTATCTAATAAAACCTAAGAAATAATACAATTAGGTATGTAGAAAGAAAAGGGATTTTTCTGTATATCCAGAAATCAGCATCTGTATTTGGATTTGTAAAAGTCCTAGTTCTTGCTAGACCTATAGATAAGTTAAAATGCATCCCATTAACTTTAAAATCTTGGAAGAAATAATCACCACCAGCAAGCTGTATTTGCCAGATGAGACCTTCTGGTGTGGAAAATTTTCATTATAAAAACCAGCAATATTTGCTGCAGTAATTCCAAAGGGCAGTTTTGTTTCAAAGATATTACTGTCAGCATCCACCCTTCACAGGCAAGTGACCTGGCAGAGAGAGCACATGTCGCTAAAGGGATTTTTCAGTTAAAAGACCTCAAATTAACTGTGCTGCCAGCTCCAACATCAGCTAGAAGAATATGCCCACTTTATGGGTCAATAGACCAAAACAATTATGCAATCCTTAGAAGGCAATCATCATCCTAGGTGTCCCTGATAAAAGACTATGATGCTAATCTGATTTTTCATGTTTTCTTATTTTTGGCAAAGCTTACAGAAAGTAAAGCCAGAAGAAACTAAAATGATGCAAAATAAAATCATGAGTGCTCATCCAAAGGGCTGCATAGACTGGAGGTCCATCTAACCCATTATCCATGTTCTGATAGCCATCTATAGTGGACCCCTAAGGAGGAAAATTAGAACAGAATGAACATGCAGTCCTTTTTCCAAATGCTCTTGTAACCTTCAAAAACATGCAAGTCTATGGCTTACTGACCAAATGGAATGTCTCTGTGTCTTGGTTTAGCCCACCTTCGGACTAAACGCAAGCACTTGCTCTATCACCCAAAAACCTCCTCTCAGTCGAGAAAGGGAAATTGGGGAAAAGAAACTCATGGGTTCAAATGGGTTGAAATAGAAACAGATTTAATAAAACACTAAAACTAATATTAATACTAAAGCAATATAAAGTACACAGTTATACTCAGCCCAGATAGTGGTTGCAAGCTGCACACTCCCAGCAGCGAATGCTGGTTGGCAGACACTGCAAGCAGCACAACTCCAGCAAAGGGAGAGTAGGCCTCAGGAGCAGAGTGATGGGCGAGACCCTCCAGGGATGGCAAGCACTGAGGGAGAGAAAGATCGCCATTCCCAGCAGACTCCCCAATTTATAGTGAGCATGATGTTTATGGTATGGAATACTTCTGTTGGCCAGCCTGGGTCAGCTGTCTTGGCCTCCATTCCTCCTAACTTTAGCACCTGGCTATCTCAAGACTGCTGGAGGCCTTGATCGCTATGGAAACCCGCATGCCATGGCTGGCCATGAACTAAAACAAAGTGCGTTATCAACTTGGTTCTTACAGTAACGGGTGCTGCAGTCTTCTCAGAAATGCAGCTTTCCTGAATAGCAAACTGGTTTTATTATTCTATCCCAGCAAAACCAGGACATTCTGTATTAATAAACTTCTGAACTCATGCAAACTTTCATTGACCACAGCAGCTCGTGACAGTAAAATTCCATAGTTTAACTGAACATTATGCAAAAGACCACCTCCTTTGGTTTATTTTCAGCCTGCCTGCAATAGCTTCATTCAATGTTCCCTAGCCTGTACATTGGAAAAAAAAGTACAGTCATTCCTTATTCACTCACTCTCATAATTTCATAAACCTACCATAAGGTCTCCATAGGCTGGAGAATTTGTCGACTTAGTTGCTCCTGGTATACCCATTCCTGGATTTCTAACTGTAGATAGTATTTACGCTAGAGTTCTCCAGCCCAGAAGTGACTGTTAGAAGGATTTGCTGGAGACCTGTATGTGAAACTTGAATTGTGAGTGGCGCAAAGGTGGCAAATACAGAAAAACTATTCATTGTCTCTTTCAGTATTAAAATTAGGATCATCAACTGCCCTATTACAGAATCACTAGGTTGGAAAGGACCT
>NW_010561359.1:8900-10968 GCF_000687285.1 Phaethon lepturus | reverse complement strand
GCTGGCCGGTGCCTCCGTCCTCCGTGCCGTCACCCTCACCAGCCGCGGCGGCGTCCCCGGCACGCTGTCCCCAGCCCCTGCGGGAAGCCTCCGCTTACCGTCCCAGGATGGATCCTGGAACGAGACAGGGGGTACATACAGGTAGGGCAGGCCAGCTGCCTCCAGGCCCCCCCGCTGCTTCTGAAAGGGCCAAAACGAGCTTTCCCCCATGCAGGGGGCTCAGACTGCCTTTGGTGAGCACCGCACTGCTCGTGACAGCCTGCCCCGGCACCGGTCCCGTGGGCAGTGCGGTCACTGCAGGCGACAGCGGCGGCCTCCAGGACGGGCGCGCCGCTGCCGGCTGCAGCGGGGCAGCTCCTGGTTGCATTTCATGTTTCAGCAACACGAGATGCCTCAAAACCATTTTTTGGAGAAAGGAGGAGGGATTTGATGGCGTCAACGGGCTTGGGCTGTGTTTGGTGCAGGGAAGCCCCGAGACCAGCTGCTTTGCTCGTCCCCCCTGCATGCAGGGCGCTGCGGGGGGAGCAGGAGCTCCCCTCACGCCAGCAGTGCCAGGCTGACGGCTGCTGCTTCCCCACTTGTTTCCACATTGATTTTTAAATGTCCTTGTTGGCTGTCACATCTCCTCAAGGCCCCACAGACTGGCCTGGCTGCAGAGACCGGCAGCTCTTGTGAAAGCTGATCACTGGTGGGGGGATCAAGGCTACAGGAGACCCCAAAAACCAAAGCAGGATCCCAGTGCCCATGGTATAAGATCTCTAAAAATCAACTCATGAACACAGACTAGATCTGCAGGTTTGCCTTTAACTAGAGGGACTGTCAATGTGAAGAAAAAGTCAAGAAAAGTCAAGAAAAGGTCAAGAAAAAATGGGACTAAAATGGTTCCTGAGTCAGAGGGACACAGATGTCTCCTGCACTGGCTGTGGGCAGTTTTGTCCCCACTGTTCTTGATCATCAAACTCCTTTAAAGTGTTCCTCCTTAAGAGACATCGTTCAGCTCCATCGTCCCTGTGCTGTCCCCACAGATATATGGTGGGAAGCCAGTTCAGTCCGTGAGGCAGAAACATGGTGCTTATCTGATAGGATTACTTCACTGAAAGGAGGAATCCCCAAATTTTTGCATTTCTGCACAAACGTTCCTGTATCCCCAGTTGAGGGGAATCCTGCAGCATCCCTTGGCAGGGCACGAGGCAGTGAGAGGTGGACGGGAAAAGGGCCTGCAAAGGCACGAGGCAATTTTATTTACCTTGGTGCCTTTGACATAACTGAGACCCTACTGCTCAATAACTGCCTCCCCACCTGGTGCTGTATCTTTTAAAAGGCTGTTGAAAATTAAAGAAGATGCAAATAAGAGAAACAGAAGTTATCTGAGAGCTGGGGAAAAAATCTTGAAAAGGGAAACTTAACAGACTCAGCCTACTTCACTTATCAAAAGCAGCCTGCGAGGTGGCTAGATCAGAGAGCCGAAACACCTCCGTGGGAGACCAGCGTCAGACGGCAGCAACTAATCCAGCTGCAACAGCAGAACAGGAACCAGAGCTGGAGCTGAAGCTATTCGCATTAGGTGTAATTCAATTAACACTCGTGAACCAGAGAAGTTGCCTCGTTCATGACACAAGCTATGACAGAGGAGGTGTGGAAACACCCCGGGTGGGAGCTGGCCGGGCTGCAGTGGCCAGCGGTCTCCCGTGCCCCTTGCCTCCCCTGGGTGCAGGAGCGTGCAGGATCTGGCCCCACAGCATGGTGCAGGAGCGGCTCTTACCTCGAGGGGGGTCTGGGGCTCCCCGGGTGTGACCGTGGAGCTGGGCTCGCTGGCCCCGTGCTGCTGCCTGGCTGTGCCGCGACACGCGTCCGGACTGGGAGGCTGCAGAGGTGCGGAGCGCAGCGTGAAATCGTAGAACTCATGGATATCTGCAAAACAGCAGGAGAAACATCCACAGGACCGGGGACACAGCCCGACGCCAGCGTCCTGTGTGGCGTGCAGCCCTCTGTGAGAGGCTGGCCCCTGGGTGGTGGGCTGGGACAGGGCTCTGCTGACTCCCCACCCTTGCCGTGCTGCCCACCATGC
>NW_010561359.1:0-8869 GCF_000687285.1 Phaethon lepturus | reverse complement strand
TGCCCCCTCGCTGTTGAAGGCACGGGCGTTTCCACGAAGCAGTGGCCACGCGCTTTGCGGGGACTAAGAGCAAACTGCGCTCAGTAACACCGATCACAAACGCACCTCATCCCGCTCTCCCTCAGCCCCGCGCCTGCTCCCGTGTCCCTTCTGCTCCGAGAAGCCTCCTGCGCCAGGCAGCCGCTGCCCGCCTGCCGGGCTTCTCCCTCCCCAGCGCGGCTCCCCAGCGCCCCGGGCCCACGGAGGGGCTCTCTTCCCACAGGGACAGGCAGAGAGGGCACAGGGCACTGGGACAGCAGGCTCACGGTGTACAAGCTCTAAAGCTGATGGCTGCAGCTGTGTTATCTCCAGCTCCTTCCCTCTTCCCAGTTCCCAGTGCACGACACTACCTGCGCACTGCCACGAGCAGATGCCAGGTATCCTCGCTCTGGGCTCCAGGGACCCGAGTCTGCTGCTGTAAGTCATGGTAGCTCTGGAGGGAGGTGTGCGAATGGGGTGTCCCAGAGACAATTAGGGGGTGACAGTGGGACCTGACGGCAGCTGCTGCCTGGGTGCAGCTCCAGAGGGGCTGTGGGAGCACAGACCCCCTCCTGCTCCTGCCAGGAGCGTTTTACCCTCTCCCGGTCACACGTGGAGGACTGCAGGGAGCAGCAGAGCTGCAGTGGGCTTTGATCCTCCCTGAGGAAGCCCCCACTGCCATGCACTCAGGGAGCTGCCAGCCCCCAGCTCACGTCCAGAGCCAGGTCAGACACAGACGTCCAGATCCACCATCTCCGTAGAAGCAACGGAAGCCAATACACTCACTGCAAAGTGATTAATTTCAGAAAGCGAGAAGCTTTTTTAGGAAGAAACCGAAGGGGGTAACAAAGAGGGTAAAACATTTGTGGGAGGCACTGAGCCTATTTAGAAAGACCCCACTGGGACAATCAGAGCAAATGCACAGTGCCTGGCTGGAGGATACTGTGAAGGCAAAAGGGAGGAAAGCAAGGCTGGACTACAGGGGAAGGGAGGCTATTAAAAGCGAGAAGACATTCATCTCAACAGCTGAAGCTGTGTCCAAATGAGAAAACCAGAAATGCTGCCAGGTTAAAGGTAAAGCTCCAAAAGGTCAGCCAAAAGAGTTTGGTAAACGCCTTGCAAAAAGCATAAAAAAGTAATAAATCCCTTCAAGCACCTGGGAAACAGGAAGCCTGGCAGAGCTGGCAGGGCCAAAAAGTCACGGCAACATAAATAAGCACTCAGAGCGGGGAAAGCCACAGCAGGAACCTGAGTTCATTTTCTGTACCTGCGGAGGAGGCTGGGGAGCCCCTATTCTGCAAGCGACCCCAAGGGCAAGTGGTGGGTCTCCGTTTGAGGGGGCCGTGGACATTCTCCCGGGGCTCCCTGGGAGCTCAGGGATGAAGCAGCTGTGCCAGCCCTTCAGGTGTGATTTCTCACCTGAAACTATGCCACACCGAGGCACCGTGGGGTATTAAATGTGCACTTTATAAAGATTTTCAAAGGAAATCTGTTGAGCGCTGGGCACTGTAAGCAGGGACATGCTGAGCGCTGCCCAAAGCTATTTCCCAGGGAGGCTTTCACAAAGCAGGACTGCGCTTCCCAATGCAAGTCCCCATCCTCTCCCTGTGTTTAACCACACTCCCATGCACCACAGCAGCACATCCGTGTTGCAGATGGGATGGGGAACAGCACTGACCCCCATCGTCCAGCTCCTAGGGGCTGCCTGGCGACCACCCAGCTGCAGGGAGAACGCTCCTATAAATCTCAGCTGCCAGCAGAGCGGCTCTATGCCCACGGGGAGCCCGGCCAGGCCGTGCGGCCGCCCGAGTCCAGGGAGCACCATGCCACTGCCCAGCGTCGATGCTGCTTTTGGAGCTGCTGCTTCGTGCTGCATCCTTGCCAGGCTCTGTCCTGTGCCCTGGGAGAAATGGGGCAGCCGCCAATGACGGGAGGAGGGGGAGTCCCCAGATCCACCCACCGCATCTGGGGCATTGCCTCCGCAGCCCCCCAGGTGCTGAGCACGCTGCTGGCAGCCCCCGAAGCCCTCCCAATTCAGGCATGAGGTCGTGGCAAGCAGTCATCACACAGCCGGACAAACGGGACTTTGTTTTCGTGAAAAAACATCTCTCTCTCTGGTTATAAAAATAGTCATTGCGTAACGGGATAGCAGGGGCTCCTGGCTGCGTGGATTACGCTTGGAACGCACAAAACTTCACAAAAATGAAAACAGGATTTGAACAGCCCCGTCGCGGGGGTGCACCGCTGCTGGCGGCCCCGTTTGTCACCCATCTGCTGCAGGAACACAGCCTTGGGCAGCCAAGGGGCAAGGCGCCTGCGGAGCGGGAAGCTTGTCCTCAGAAGCAGCCGCTCTCCCTCTCTGAAGCCCTCAGCCCATTTTAGATGCTTGCCAGGAGAGGGAATCGTTGCTGGCACCAGGGATTGGAGGAGTTTCAGGTTCAGGGGACAGGGTTCAGGCAGGAAAGGGTGCGGTCGTGACAGCAGTACATTTTAGGACACGTGCATGTGGCATTAATGATAATTTAAATATATGCTGGTTTCCTTCATTCCTTATGGGCATCACAAGTTGCACACAAGTCTGCCTCACCTGCACACTTAAAGTGCTGCCCGAAAAGCCTCAGTAACAAGATGTTGTGGTAGCAAAAGATGGTGCTGCATGTTCTGTCTTACAGCCCGATTTCTGTTTGATGACAGCGTAAATCCGCTCTGGATCTAATAAGGAAGAGTAACTCAAGATTTACAGAGATTAGAATTTGTCTAACCATTTCCTCCTGGGGTCAATATGTCAAATAAATGTCATTAAATATTTCTATAGCACCAGCATCTAAGAACTAATGCAGTGCCTTTGTGCCAGCCGGCACGTGCATTTCCAGAAAACAACATTTCTTCCCTAACGTGTGCACTGTCATCAGCTGTGCCACCACAGATTTACCCCAAGCAGACCCCCGCCCCCCCCCCCCGCCCACGGCGCGCCTGCCGTAGGGAGGATTCACACCTAGGCCCGCCACAGCAGAGCTTCCAAGCAAGCTACGAGTTTCCATCCTTGGCTACGGGCTATTTTGCAAGGGGAAGAGTCCTCAGGGCTGGGAATTCTCCAGGCTCCTCTAGTCTTCCACCCTGGCTCCTGCAGCCACCTGGTGAAACCGCGACCGCCATCCCCAGCAGTGCTGCTGGCGAGCTGAGCTCCCGGCTGGAGTTTTGCACCCAGGGAAGCCCCGCAGGTCGGCAGCAGCCTGCCTCTCCTGCTGCCTCTGCAGCAGCAGGGCTCTCTGGGAGGAACCTTTTTTGGGGTAAAAGGAGCCGCAGGGGAGGGTTGGGGGCCCGAGCAGCTGACAGGACCTCAGAGGGGTCTGCGCCAGCCACTGCTCGGGCACGGGAGAGGGGCTGAGCCCCAGAAGGCTTTCGGGAGGAGCGCAGAGTGGCCGAGCGCACACAAGCCCTGCCTGTGCCCCCAGCTTCGCCCGCTGCAAAGGGCACAACGGCCCCTTTCAGCCCCGGCTCCGGGAAGGAAAGGTCAGGGAGCTGCTTCTGTGTGCGAGCCCCGTCCTCCCCGGCGGCACGAGATGAGGCCAAGCACCTCCCTGAGGGGCTCCAGGGAGCAGAGGGAAAGCAGGGCCACGATCGCCGCAGCCTAGCCGCAGCGGCCCCGAGCCCAGGCTCCTCGAGCGCCCTTTCGCCAGGCTGTTTCGCTGCAAGTCACGCGCTTGGCTCCACGGCCTCAGACGCAGGAAGAGAGGGGCCAGGAGGAGGGAGCCAGCACGGCCTGTTTTCCCTCTGCACTGCCAAGGAATTTCTTTTGTGCGGAGCAGGGGTTGGCACATTCCAGTGCGGTGTAGCTCCCGCATCGCTGCGCTGCGCGGAGCCAGCCGGTGCGGCACCCAGCGGGACAGGAGCCGTCCTGGCAGAGTCAGCGTGCCCCGGGGCAGCTCCTGGGAGAGGGAGTTGAGGCTGGCACAGTGGTCACAGGGATTTAAGGGGCTGTGCTGAGCTCAGAGGAGTCTGGCAGAAAATGGAGCATGTGCAGAGCAATACTAGGCACGTTCGCGGCGACAGATACATCCAGCCGTGGACATCACACAGGCTTCATCTGAACACCCCAGCCAATCCTCCCCTGGAGCTGGGCAAACTGGGGCTTCTGGAGTCCACAAACCAGCTTATTCTAAAAAAAAAAGCACAGCCACATATCCCTGGCATTTTTCATGTGGACAAACTTGGAAAACTCCATGATGTTTACAACTTCCGGTAGCTCTACTATGGCATAAATATATTTTGGTGTTCAAACTCAAGCCAACCAATGCATGTCTTAGGAGCACTTCACCCATAGGAGCATGCGGTCTGAGGACAAGGTTGTATGATGCTCATGCATTCATGTTCCCCAGAGGTTGAGAAAAAGCAGACCCATGTTGCTGAAAAGCTGCAAGACCTCTGCAGGCTGAGACCTTTCCAGAGCCAGAAGCATCTGGCACGGCCTGGGGCCGTGAGACAGGAGCCTCTGTGCTGGGAGGTGTACCCGCGGCTCTCCTGCAAGTCCCCTCCCTTGGATAAACTCCAAACCAGCTCCGTGACTCTGAGCAAACTTTAGTCAGACACACAGCAGCCCACTGGGAAAAGAGGGGTGAAAAGCAAATCAAACAGACATGCTCCACCACCTTCCCAGGGCTGTCACCGTGCTCCAGCAGGTCCGGACCACGGACACCGAGCGACGCCGGTGGATGCCAGCTGTGTGTGGGCGCAGTGAGCACACAGCCGGACACAGCATCACACGTGTCCACACAGGGACAGAGGAATTCACAAACCCACGCTCCGGGGGCGCGGAAGTAATTAATGCAAATTCCTAGTTAGGTAAACACATCTAGAGAAAGCTCGCTCTGGCACAGGAATGAGTATCCTGTTAAACCCGTTGAAAAGGTCACCAGCAAACAAGCGACACTCCCTCCTGCCAGTGTTGACAGGACACCAAGACGGACGGCTTAGAGCAGGGAGCTGGGAAGCCTGTGCAGCGTCGTCCGCGAGCCGGCGTGCAAACTGTAGCCAGCTCGGCGCGTGCGCAGACGCGCTCTCTCCAGCTATGTTCTCTCCACAACACTTCTGCACTAATATAAACAGCCCCGGGCTTTGGGAAAGCTGCTTCGCTGCCTTCACACAGCCCTGGGGCGGGCTGGCGGAGCACACTAAAGCAGCGAGGGGGGTTGGGCTCGTGTCAGGTTTGCCAAGGTGATCACAGCCCTGCTGGGGACCACTGCCTCCAGCATGGGGCTAACCGTGGGCTGGGGACAGTTTTGAGAGTGGGTTGTATAAATGAAGAGGCAAGAAAGGAGATGCACACTGGTGCCTTGGGCATGGGAGCCCACTGCCCTGGGGAGCCCTCCCTCGCCGCACGTCTCGGCTGCCGATGGCACAGATGTCCCAGCACAAGCCCTGTGCAAGGACATGCTGGGGCTGAAAGCCTCCAGGTGATGCTCCAACAGCAAGAACAAGAAAAGAATAAAACAGCCCAGGACACACCGGTCATTCCATGGTTGTATCTCATTTTCAATGGATAACTTGAAGCACAGAGGAGCGGCTGGCAACTCAGGGCTCTGCGGGCACAGAAGTGGGTCTCTGGCTGCAGAGGTGCAAAGAAAAGGCGAGAGCTACCAAGAGAGGAGAGCGATGGCAAGGGGGAGCGCCAGGGCTGAGACAGGCTTGGGTCAGAAGCCACCGAGAATGAGGCACAGACCGTGCGTGGAGCTCTGCACCCCGGGGCCCAGGTCCTCCTGTGGGGTGCAGAGCTTCTGGGGTGCTTTCCCCTCCATCCCAGCAGGGAAACTTGGCTTCCCTCCCAGGCGACCCAGGAACAGAAACCGCCAGAGCTGCGCGCGCTTCCCCGAGGCCCACCGTGAGCGAGGCTTGAGGAGAGGAGCTGAGCGGGGAGCTCCTGCCCCTCTCAGCACAGTGCAGCATCTGCAAATGGTTCTCTGGGATTACCTCCAAAATTAGTGCCCTACGTGAACCTGCACAGCCAGGATCTGGTCTGCTCTGGCAGGGAATGGAGCTGAGCAACTTCAGAGTCCAAAGCCATCCAATTTTGTTTTTCTAAAAAAATACTTTGCAAAGAAAGTGTATTTTCAAATGAACTCACTCAGTGAGATAGCTGTGTGTCTTGCATGGAGAAGCTGCATAGCCTGGTGAGGCTCTAGCTGTGTTTGTCTAAATCTACATGGAGAGCTTTGCGCTGTGCTCAAAATGGCATTTTCTGGTGCCCAGCCTCAAGACAAGCCTCACTGTCAAGCCTGTTTCTTGTGTGAAATGCAGCTGCTTGCACAGTGTGTTACTCGCAAGCGCTTGTGGGTCTGAGCGCAAGAAAGGCCAGGATACCCCAAAAGGAGCTAGGTACCTGTGGATTCTCTCTCCAAGATAGAAAAATTTAGTTTCCCTTTGGGTTGGCAACAGGAATGGAAAGTAGCAGGTTATGATGGGGCTGAGCGGCGCAGGGAGGAGCGAGGCCCCGGGGCAGGGTGTGCTTGGTAGGGGAGCAGAGCTGGAAACCCGGCGGTGGCCGCGGACACACCATGCCTGCACTGCGCAGAGGGTGCTCACAGCATTGCAGCATCCTTTAGTGGGTGCGGGATAGATCTGGCACGGCCTGATGAAGAACCTGATGCTTTACCCCTTGTCCACAATCACTTGACTGAGGAATCCTGTTCACGTCGCAAACGCCCAGCAACTGCAGCCCCGACCCACGGTGTCTCCTGCCCAAGCCCTGGATGGGAAAGACAGCCCAGCTCCCTGGTGTCACAGGCAGCCTTGTGTTTGCACAGGATACACCCAGCCTAGTCAGGCCAGGCACCTGTGCAGGATCAGGCCCCCAGGAGAGCCCACTGACGGCAAACCCCCAGGGACCGGAAGGCAGTGGCTTACCCAGCAGAGCCTGGAAGAGTTCACTTTGGAAGATGTGCGAGACTTTTCCAATGGAGGTTTTTAGCTCCTGCTCCTCTGGGGACTGCAGGGTGCTTTGGTATCTGGTCAGAATTTCCACTGCCCGTTCAGTATCTGCAGAGATGACACAGGAGTAATAAGGTGTTAACACCGAAGGATGGACAGACATTGTCAGAGAAGGCTCTAGTGCAGCCTTGGAGCAGTGCAAAGGGCTCACCTGGATAATGCCTCAAGTTGCCTTCCACCTCTGAGTTTTTAAGAGTCAGACAGCCACAAAGGCAGCCTTCCTTACATATACCCTGAAGAGCTAACCTTGCCGCGAGGTGCAGAGGGGCCACGGTGGAGAGCCGGGCAGGGACTGGAGGGGAGGTGGTTCTGCCTGCTGGTCCTCCTCGACCCTGAAAATCAGGGGCTAAACCCAGGCTGACACACCTCCAAACCCCGTGGCACTGGGCAGTCTGTGCACCCCTGTCACCTTCCAGGCAGAGAAGCCATTCAGGAGCTGGACACGTCCCGCTTGCACAGGGCTACAAGTACCACCGCAGGAGTTGCATTCTCCCACATGGGGCCAGATGGCTGCAGCAAAGCTGAGCATAGACCCAGTCACGTAGCACAAGATTTGCTAACAGCTCAGCTACATGAGTGGCAAAATGTGGGTTTCTACAGGGCGAAGCACAAGAATTGCTCCACACAGCATGCAGCCTTAGGTCAGCAGGAGACACAGCGGGAAAGGAACATGATGCCTTGGGGTCATGGAAGGAGGGATGCTGGCCAGGAAAGGAGCTGGAGGCTGCCACAAAGCAATACTTTAGTTAAAGACTGGGGTCACCATAGCTGTGAGACAGCCTTGGACCTAAAATAGTGGAGCTGTGATGTCTCTGTGCCAGAACACCTCCATGCTCCTCTGGGCAGATGCCTGGAGCTGCCCATCCAGCTCCAGCCTCAGCTGTGACCCATCTCTCAGGCGGATGGGGAGCTCCCACGGACCTTGAGCCCGTCCCAGCCTTGTCAGTGAATATTTCCCTTTGTCACCCAGGCAGCCCACAGACAAAGAGTGTCTGTGTGAGGAGGTGGGGGAGCCATCCTGCTGCTGTTGGGGACTCATCTTTTAACCCAGGAACTCATGCAGAAAAGATGACCCTGCTCATCCCAGAGCTCTTGGCAGGGAATTCAGGTCATTGAACAAGGGGGCCTGTGTCTGCTAGGGTCTGTGCCACCTGCTGTCCCAGCTCGCCCGGCCAGCTCCCCTCCCAGCTCCTCCCTGGCTGAAAGGGGAAGGGGGTCCTGCCTGTGTCACTGGCCGACACTGACTCATCGTGTGGAGCAGAACAGAGAAGGGAGCCTGGGGAAGTGTGAATAGCTCCTGCTGAGAGCTGGGCTCCACGCTGCTTCCAGGAAAAGCAGGGATTTCCCCAGGCTCCAGATTTATTGGACTTTATGGGCATCCCAGCCCTGTGTTATCACTAAGGGCTTTCTTTTCTCCAAGAGCAGGCAGCGGCTTCAGACAGTGCCCAACATCCTGCAAGCGGGGTTGAGTCATCTTCGCCTGGTCATTCCTGACCTTACCAGCAGAAGCTAAAGAAGCAGGTGGAAAACCGGGGCCACCATACCAGGACACAAAAGACTGTGAACCTGGTATGAACATCCCATCCCAGTCCAGGCTGCACAGAAAGAGTGGCACACACCCTGCACTGACCCCTGCACTGCTGGCTGCTAGCACTGGGTGACAGCCAGCTGGACCAGGGGAGGGCTGGCCCTGGACCACCAAACGCGGGGAAGTGCTGTGCCCCCAGCACAGGGGAGAGACCAAAGCACCCTTGGAGCACCCAAGAAAGAGCACATGGTGTCTGGGGCCCAACTTAACACGCCTCAAACTTCAAGTCCCACTTACAGGAGATCCTTCTGTGCAGGACCCACACCCCCATACCTGCCC
>NW_010561358.1:14144-40614 GCF_000687285.1 Phaethon lepturus | reverse complement strand
CCAGCCATTCAACCAGTTTTCAATCCACATCACTGTGTGCTCATCTGCCCCATATTTCAACAACTTCTTCATGAGAATCTTACAGGAGGCAGTGTTGAAAGCCCTACTAAAGTCCCCTTATTAACCAAGCCAGTCATCTCATCATAGAACGTGATCAGATTTGTCAAGCATGACTTGCCCTTAGTGAATCCATGCTGACTACTCCTGGTGACTTTCTTGTCCTTCATGTGCCTGGAAATCATTTTCTGCTCCTTCACCTTCCCGGGGTTCAAGGTGTGGCTGACTAGCCTGCAGTTCCCTGGGTCTTCCTTGAAGATAGAAGCGACATTTGCTTTACTCCATTCTTCAGGCGCTCCTCCCAGTCACCATGATGGATGAAAGATTATTGAGAGTCGCCTTGCAGTGACATCAGCCAGCTCCCTTACCACTCATGGACACATCCCATCAGGGCCCATGGACTTCTGTAGGTCCATTTTGCTTAAGTATTCCCTGACATGATCCTCTTCCACCAAGCATACGTCTTTCTTGTTCCTGACTTTCTTCCTGGTCTCTGGGGCCTGGGATGCCTGAAGGTCTGGCTTGCTAGTACAGACCGAGGCAAAGGCGACGTTCAGTAGCTGAGCCTTTTCCATGTCCTGTGTCACAAGGTGCCATACCTCATTCAGCAGTGCACCCATGTTTTCCCTAGCCTTCCTTTTGTCACATAGATACTCAAAGGAGCCCTTCTTGTTGTCGTTGATATCCCTGGCCAGATTCAATCCTATTTGGGCTTTAGCTTTCCTAACTTCATCCGGAGATGCTCAGACAGCATTTCTGTATTCTTCTCCCATTACCTGTTTTTGTGTTTGCGTTTGTCCAGGAGCTACTTGTTCATCCATTCAGTCCTCCTGGCATTTTTATTGGGAAGTTGCCTTCATTGCTGTGAAGGCAACCCCATCTCTTTGGTCCAGGGTATGAATGATATGTTGGAACAGCCACTTATCTGTGGCTTCTGAATGATGAGTTGTTAATTTACTTAACTGATTGTTCATTTTCTTGCTTATCACCAAGTCAGAGACCTCCTTCAAGTTGATGGCAGCAGAGAGGTGTGGAAGGCCACTGCCTATCTAAGCAAACCAGAAGAGTAAAAGAGTTAAGGTGATGGGGAAAATATAAAAGTTAAGAAAACAGGAGTGCTGAAAAAGGAATGGATAAAGTGCAAGTGGGAAAGGAACTTCTTGAGGCAAAAAAGGGAAGAGGCATGAGAATAGAAGTCGATACATTTTGAAAAAGAGCAAAGAAATTTACTCCTATCTTAATGTTTTTTATTGATTTCCTCAGGGGGCAAGGTGGCAGGGAGAGACCACATTTGAAGCCTAGAGGGTAGCTACTTCCCTAAGATACAGGAAACAAATCTATGCAGGTTGCTGCCCTTAGGGATGAGAAGCATACTGACAATTTGCCATGCCCAACTTAAATGTCGTTAGTACCTGAGCTTTGGTTAGTTTAATAATTATCTATCTTGTATAGGTTATGTATTAAAGACCTTCCTCATATTACCCTGAAGATCTTCTTTAATGTAATGATCTTGAACTTCACTCGTTTCTTTTTAGATTTATCAATATGCACCAATTTTCAATGCTAAACATTTTCCCCTTTTTTTTGTGTACCAGGCTACCGAATGTCAGCACCACAAAAATGTCCAGAAGAAATATATAAAATAATGCAGAGGTGCTGGGACTACAAACCAGAAAACCGGCCAAAATTCAGTGAGATTCAGAAAGAGCTGTCTTCAATCAAAAAGAAAGTGACATAGTGATAAACAAGTGCCAAACTCAATGTGTGGGACTTTATTTTCCAGTGAAGTAATTTTTTTCCCCTCAAACACTATGCGTTTATACAACATTATTTGCAATATTCTTCTAGGATTACTTTGAAATTAACTTTTTATATACATGTGTACCATCGTGAATGATGTCTACACCTGCATTAAAGACATATACTCCAAATTGCTATATATCCAGTCACAGTAATATTGTCATTTAGATTACATGTAAATAGAAAAGCACATACTGTAGATTTAAGGGACTGTGGCTTCTATCTGTTTTACAGCAAGTAACTGCTAGTGACATTTTTCAGAAGTTTTCTACTTTAAGCTGTATTCTCACTTTGCTATTCCTGTCCTGTATGTCAACACCAGCAGCACTCTAATATGGTGACTGTCATACATGTTGGCCTTAAAACTGAAGACAGTCTTGACAAATGTTTCAACTATAAACTTTTGTATTTTTTACATTCTTTCTGCAACTGATGTTTTAAAGTGATACTTTGTTTTAAGCATGAAGGTCAGTTAGATTCTGGATGCAAATGTGCTTACTCAACAGTGAAATCCAGAATTTTCTTTTGTAGAAAATTGAGTTACTTGTGTATTTCTTACCATACTGGAGTAAATACTTCTGACTATTAATGTGATTTAGTTAACCCATGCCTTTTCTTCCTACAAAGTCATCAGAATTCAGTAATATGTCTCCTTTACAATGACCCATGTTTATTTAAGAAATAAAAATACCAATATCAAGTCTTTACTACACATGTTAAGATATACTGCAAATCATCTGCCTTCCAAAGAATATGTAAAAGCAGTAGGCCAACAGAAAGAGGTTTACTAATGGTAGCAGCAGGTAACAAATATCATTGATCTTAGAGGAGTTAAAGAATGTGAATTGCTAGATTTGCTTTTGATCCTGATTTTTTTCCTTAAATTGATAATAATTCTCAGAATACAGCTGGAGCCTACAAAAGTTTATGCTAAGCAAAAGTACATCCCACGCATAGTGTCCAAAGGAAGATACTACTTCTGTATGACATAAGGAAATTGTACAAGAAACCAAAATAAAAAAGTATGTTCAAAACCTCTGACAGGCTGAGCAAGGCAGAGTAGAAATACTAACCTTCTGTCTTTTTTAAATCATTGCAATCAGATTACAAAAGACCGGGGACAGGCAAGTTTTAAATGGCACCAGGAATAAAACCTTGTATATATATATATATTAAAAAAAAACCTGCCAGAAACAATAAAAACTTAGTAGATAAGGGAGGGAGGAAAGGCACAGGTTATTACTCTGGCTCTGGGTCCTCTTTGCAGCTGGAATTATTTTCTAGGGCCCTACATAAAAATAGGAACAAGTTACAGTATCCTGGTCCGAGTTCCAGAGTTGAGGTGCTTAAATTTTTTCTAAGAATTCACTAAAACTTTTTGGATTAAGGGATGCCAGTTGCTGCTAATGCAAGTAAGAAACAGGGACTGTAAGTAACACAGCACCTGGAATGTTAATTAGCCCTATATTTTATTGTTACAGTAGGATTGAGATGTAGTGAAGTCAGTAGCTACATTCCTTTTTTATTTCTCTTAAGGTGACTTTTCTATTGTCCACAACATTTTTGCTCTCTGTTATAGTAGCACTAAGTGGTAATGTTTAAGGGCTGTGTGTGACCAAAATATGTACAGTCTAGAAGAGTTTGTCTGTTCCATTGGAGTTAGTGTCCAAATAAAACAACGAATGATCGTGCTGGAGCACATCACCTGCATTTGACGTGGAACTGTCAGCATCCAAGTATAAGGAACGGTGAGTGCATCTTGCATTTCTTTTAGGTGATTTCTTTTCATGGAGCTAAAGAAGCATAAACATACCCATGAAGGTATAGTGCTTGGAAAACTTGGTGGCATAAAAGCATACTGGATGTATTTACTTAGTTCTGTACTTCCAAGTAGCCCAAAGATATTTTTCAAGACCAATGGGAAACCTTCTTGGTAGTTTATATGCTTTTAAGTAGTACACAAAGTTTGTGCCTTAATTTGCTAGTATGCTAATGCAAATGCAAGTGTACTTAGCTTTAAGGAATGTTCCACAATCATTTGGAAAAATCCAAGATTCATCCAACGACAGGTCCTTATGTATGCATCACTAAAGTCTGCAAGTAAAGTAACAGTGTCTCCTCTGTCAGCATTCATAGCTTCTCTGGAGAGTTACTAGTCTCCTTCTATGAAAGAGGTGAACAGTTTCTTTGCTATATGTGCTCTTGACAGCGAAGAAATAGTTTTATTTTTATAAAATAAAATACTGTTTTATTTGTCTTAAATTAACCAGTCACCATTCTGACTCTTACGTAAAGATAAAATTTTACTCATATTTTTTTCTGAAATAGTTAACATTTGTAATTCATATCACACTTCTGTTTAAATGTAAAGACTTTTAAAACATGGGATTTCTACAGCAGCAAGAAAATTTACTGTTATTCCTGAAGTAGGCATCAGTTCAGTTAAAAAATAACTCCTCTTTGGGAGGATACCAGAATGAGTGTATAGGAATAGAATAAATTCAAACACACGTACATCTCTGTCTAATTATTTAAAGTGGTTTTTTAATCATTAATTTGTCAGTTTGTGGCAGAACTTGCTCATCATGTCTCACTTGTAATTACTGCAATTATGCAATTTAGGAAGTGGAATTCATACCTCTAGATATTGCTTTTAAGTTTTTGTAAACCTCTCATAGGAGATTTCACAAACAAACCTGCCATACCGTGAAATTTAGAAGAAAGATGTGGTATTCGAGAATCAAAACCGCCATATCTGCCTCCTGTGGACTTTTGGTGACTTAGTCTTGCATTATTCATATGTTATCCAGATACTGGTTATTTGGCTCATGTACTGTGTTTATCCTAGAGAACTTAAAAAAAAGTTAGGACTCAGTCTCTTTTGCAAGTGTTTCGGGTAGGTTCTTACACCAGCACTGTCCCAACCAGGGGGACCCTGAGGGAATCTTGAGTTTTTTATGCTGTTACGTGGGAGAAACTCTGAGTACTCTTAATGGTCAGGTAGAAATACCTCAGCCTGTTACATGAGATGGAATTCAACAGATTATACGTTATTTTCATTGTTTTCCAAGGAATTGCGCTCATCATTTTAAGAAAGATTGTTTTGAGGGAAAAAAATGCATCCTTAGTTTGTTTTCAGTAGAAATTAAGCACACGTTAGCTTCAGAGTTCAGTCATCAGTGAAATCATGAGGATTCCTAAACACTTCAATTTTATGGAAGTAAAATAGTGAAAAATGTCTTGTCTGAAATTGAACCTTGCTTCCGCAAAGTGTGATCTTGTAGTCAGCATCCCACCAAGAGGTTCTCTCTGAAATGTACATTTTCATTAGTTTCTAATGAAGCCAATGTATTAGTTTTTCATTTACCAACAGTTATATTGCATTTCTTCTTAACAATAATCTGCCTTTTTGCAGAGTTGCCTAATACTTTTGTTGGAAGTTGTTGTTGGAACACGCATCACCAGAAGGCTATCAGTAAGAACTGCAGTTTGTCAAGTAAGCCTGGTCTTACTGATGAGAAATAGAAAACTGGTTAAGGAAATATTAGTTTATTGATACTTAAGTATTTTTTCATCTCCATCTTTGGCCACCTGTTATGCTTACTAAAATCTTACAAGCACATCACTAAAACTTACTGCACATCACTAAAAGTGACTATGAAGTTTCTCATTTGTTACCTTTCACATCTATTTTGGTGTCCCTTTTGCTCCCATTGTAAAGATACTAAAGAAGAAAACACTTTCCTGAGATCACAGAGTAACCAACTTGCAAGAAAAATGCATCAACCTCAGAAACCTATCAAGCTTCTTTAAGAGTTGCTTCAGTAAAGGTGGGGGTTTTTTGTAATCTTATACTAGAATTCTCCCAGTATAGCTTTCCTCTGTAAAATTTTTTTTTAAAAAATAAAAAAAAAAAAGTTTAAAAAGCAGAAAGCTCCACATGAAACAGAAGAATCCTTTAATTTGTCACATTCTGAAGGGTCTTTCAAGTATTGCCACAGTTTCTTTCCTGAAACTGATAATGCACCTGTGATTTCCACCTCTTACATACTTTTCAGCACTGCATATTAGTGCATTGTTAACACCTAACTTTACTTTCAGACTAAGGAAGGGAAGACTGTCACTGAAAAATAGTGCCAGTTCTGCCTGGTAGCTCCCACATTTTCCTTAACTTCCACATTCCGTTGCCAGAATCATTGTGTTCATTCTAATAAGCACCACACAGAACAGGAGCTGGAAGCTAGGCATTGTCTTTAAATCAGCAGCTAGTCCCCCAAAATTTCACAGCATTGACTCTAGAAGCCAGCTTGGTTTTGGTTCTCTGTCAAATAAGAAAAAGCAATTTCTGTATTTCAGCCTTACTACTAATCTATAAAACAGGAAGGTTCAGAGATGTATTTACTGTTCTCTCCAAGGGAATGCTTCCTCCACCAATAACCATAAGTTACTCTTATGTCCCTGTTAATGTCCCTCTGTCCCGTTGACATAAAATTCTAACTGAAGTATATGTCCATGTGTAGAACTTTGGTGTAACTCTGAGTTGTTTCGTTTTCAGGAAGCTGTGTATTATTAGCTGTTTCAGAACACCATTTTCCTCAGATGTCATCTAGGCAGGACTTAAATTAGAATTTTCAGATAGTTTGGGGTTTTGGGTTTGGGTTTTTTTGTGAGATAAAGGACTAATTAGATTGCTAGCTGCATGCATTGTTATTTTGCAGCTGTTTCATTATAGCTATGAGAGAGTAGTTCATTTATAGATCTCAGCTTATGTATGCATTCTCTAAATCAAAAACTCTTAGCCATACTTACAAAAAATGGGTAAATAAAGCCCTCAAATATAGTTGACTGAGGTCATAAAGTGAAAAAAAGACATTCTTTCTTCCTCAATCCTCCCAGAATTGAATGTTTTGTAAATAAAACTTGCAATAACTGGCTTTGTGTTTATAGGTAAATATGACCTGTGAACCAGTATGATAACCTAAAACTCACATTGCTACTAGCAAAGAAGGCTTGGAAAAAAGTGTTCTAAATTGCCACTGTTTGGAACTGTCATCTAGTTTTAGAACTACAGATGTTTATAGACAAGTACGTAAGTTTTGTGAGCGTGGTAAGAGAGACAGCGCATGCTTCTCTGTTGAAACCCTTCATCAATTTAAGGCAATTATGCTTTTTAAAAGAAAAATCAGACTGATCAGCGATTCCTTCTAGATTACACATCTTGAAAGTATGAGCCAGAAGTTTCCACCATTATAAAAGAAAGATCCACACTACTGTCTTTATATATGGTCAGCTCAGTCTTTCTCAACTTACAAAAAATTCCATAATCATTAAATGCAATTAAATGCAAAATCCTTGGATTGCTGATATGTAAAATACTCTGATCTTTTGCTTCAGTTCGTAAAGAATCTTTCTGCTCTTTAAAAAGGGCCGCAGTAAGCTTACAGCTCTAGCTGAGCTCTGCTGTAATAATCTGGCCTGTTGCATCTCCCAAACATCTCCTAATTCTGAAGGCTCCATGTACCACAGATGGTGCCCTTTCACTTCCTTCAAGAAAGTTACTCTTCTGAGAAAAATTCAATTATATTCCTGCTTTTGTTTGACTCAAAAATAGTGCTCCTACTAGGGAACAACATTAAGTTAAATACGCTCTGTGAAAAAGGAATCATTTTACTATTGGACCAGATCCAAACAATATCTTTAAAATTAACAGCAGTGATTGAATTCCAGCTAAGCCTCATCGTAAGCTTCCATCTTTTTAACAGGCCTTTCCAAATAGTGTTAATTTTAATTATTGTCATCCATTTGATTTTAGAAATTTGACTACTGTATATAATATAAAATTTACTGATACTGGTAGTTATACCCCACCACCACCATGAAGTGCTGAGACTTGCAACTTCAGAAGATAAGCATTGCTAAGTCAATAAAAGTCTACAGGGAACTGATCTTTCACTAGGTGTCTAAGTTGATATGGCTTTTAAATATCACTAAAGCAATTCTTTCAACTAAAACCTGTTATACAGTTTGAACAGCAGTATTCCTGGCTCAAGATATCCCTGCATTAGTAATATTTGTATTTGACTTGAACTCAACAGGGAGGTAAAACTGTACCCTTCCTTCCTCTCTAGTTTATCAGGGGAGGGAACTGCTGAGTTCAAGTGGCCAATTCCGGAGCTGTTGCTGATCCTGATACATAGTGTGGTTGCAGCCAGGATGCCATAGAGAAGGTCTTGCAGTCTGCATGGCCCCTATTTATAATAACGCCTACCCTCGCTATGAGTCACTAGTAAATCCCTAAATAAGCTTCCCACCCAATTTTCACTAAAATGCTAAAAACATATAATAGGAAAAAACCCATGATACAGGCTTGTCACAAGGACACAAAAGGCAGGCAGACTCCTACAAAGACATTTTGAGGACTGAAAGCCAACAATAAACACTTGTCTTGTCTCTTCTCTTAAAGGAGTGTGTAGTTATATGCATGTTCACATGGCTTCCAGAGATGACACTGGGACTAAGATTGGTAGGACTGTTGTTTTTTCAGTTGCGTGTGTTACTTTTCCTTTGTATAATTGTAGGCAGCTGGAGATGGAGGGGGGGTGTTGGGGAAGGAAGGAAGGTTGGTTCACTGACTTGCTAGCACACACAAGACTTTTGACACCAGTAACCTTGAGCGGGGCACAGATCCTGTTTGCAAATCAGTTTTGTGCCAAAGTATGCACCAGCAAGTTTACTATCAGGTAAAGCACCTTTTATACTCTTTGTTGTTTAAAAATAATATATTTGTGAAACAATTCAATAATACATAACACTGGAAATGGGTGCTTCTTCCCTAAAGTACACATGTAAAAAAAAAAGGAAACAACATTTGTGAGTTTATCTGGCTTTTAAGCAAGTCTGAAAATTATAACTATGTAATACAGTTGCCAGTTGTCTGTCCTTTATAATTTTAAATAGATCTGCATTTTAACTTTATTTATTTGCCAATTTTTTATATACCTTTAAGTTACACTTTTGAAATCAAGCTAACTTTTTATTTTCCTATGCTGAACAGAATTTCAGTATTCTTGTAAACTGCAGACATTTTTTGAATAGTCATTTGTCTTTTCCTATGGACCAGTTACCACTAATGAGTCTGCAGTCACCTTTTTACTGTACTCTTCCAATAAATGTAAAATATTTGTATCAAGCTGTCTCATTTCATTTTGTATTTACAGGTTGTGTTTATTCACTTGCTTCTGTAATAAAGTGGAAGATCAATTCTAGTAACATTGCTCTTGGGAATAGCTACAATTCAAAGTATCTCACAAAGAAAAAAATCATTTTATTTGAATTTTTTTGGCAATTTCTGGAGCTAATTCTGTCTGATCCTCACAGTTTGGCTGTCACTTTTGTTTACATTTTGTATATCAGAAGGTATTGAAAGAAGGACTAACCTAGTGGGCAGAAAGGAAAGACATGTTGAAACAGGCTGAGAACTTTGGGGCTGGAGCTCTGCAGTTCTGAGGATGTTAAACCATGCGTTTCTCTTTGAGACAGAATCGTGTTAAGAAGATAGGCACTGAAAAGCAAATGTAACGTATTCTGCACACCAACAGCAAAGCGAATTGTACAAGCGTTTCCAGTTAGGAGCAATGCATCAATCTAAAGGCATGTCCAAGCTTTATACTGCTTCTTTTACATGATCTAGTGCTCTGTTCCCTTTATATTAAAAAAAAAAGAAAAAAGCATTCTAAATACAAGTTGCATTTTAAAGCAGATTGTTTAAAGCTAGTTTGTACTTTGAATGACACAATCTCCATAATGTCCTGGTTTCAACTGGGATAGAGTTAATTTTCATCCTAGTAGCTGGTGTAGTGCTGTGTTTTGGATTTGGGATGAAGATGGTGTTGACAGAGTTGATGGTGTTTTGGGTTGTTGCTGGGCAGTCAAGGACAGTCCAGCTTCTCGTGCTGGGCTGCCAGCGAGCAGGCTGGGGGTGCACGGGGAGCTGGGAGGGGACACAGCCGGGACAGCTGGCCCAGGCTGGCCAAAGGGATATTCCCTACCAGATGATGTCATGCTCAGAATACAAAATGGGGGGAAGAAGAAGGAAGGAGGGGATATTCGGATGCTGGCGTCGGTCTTGCCAAGTAGCCATTAGGCATGATGGAGCCCTGCTTCCCTGGAGATGGCTGAACACCCGCCTGCCCGTGGGGAGTGGTGAATGGACTCCTTGTTTTGCTTTGCTGGGGTGCGCGGCTTTTGCTTTACCTGTTAAACTGTCGTTATCTCAAACCATGAGTTTCCTCACTTTTACCCTTCTGATTGTCTCTCCCATCTCACTGAGGGGGGTGTAAGCGAGTGGCTGTGTGGTGCTTAGTTGCTGGCTGCGGTTAAACCACAATAATAATAATTGCCATTTTCATCACACTTCAATGTAATTTCTTTGATTTCCATCATCCCTTCTTAATATAAAAACTGTGGTACCAAAGGTGTCTGAGGCGCAAAATCAGAATTACTATGCCTTAAAAATTTTTAAATTAATCTTGTGAGATCTTGTGGCTAAAGTATGAATACTCCGTTGAAAGAACTTCTTCCACTGCCTTATGCTCCCTGCAGATGCACTTTGTTTAAACACCCAACAATGGCTAGAAAGACACGTTTTTGTGTACCTGCACCCTTACACAGTGTGCGTGCTAGCACAGTACTGCAATTTGGAAGACTTGGTGTTTGACTGAGGAAGGAGCTAGGAAAGAAGCAACTTATGGCAGTGATCCAGAAGTGGGACTGCAGTACCTAGGTTTTGGGACAGGTTTTTTAATAAAAGACTATTGTTTCCTCATATAAACTCGTTGAGGTGGTTTTCCCCACCATCTCCCAATAATCAGAAATGGGAAGGCTGTAAGTCCAAAGCTCATCCCCTGAATTTACCAGTGTGTGTTGAAACAGAAGATAACACAGTGTGGGATTGCACATAGCTCTAGTACATTTCTGCTGAGAGACTAATTTATTAGCAGGATAATTTTAGAAAAGGTTACTGCAACTAAAATCTGTTCTGCTCAGTGATGCTTGGCCTCCAAATAATAAAAACATGTTGTTTGAAAACCTGCTAATGCCAAACATGGAGCAGCACAGGGTCATCAAATTTCCTCATTTAAAGTGTCACAGCAGTTAGTTAGGAATGAGGCTAAAGAAAGGAGCCTTCAAGGTGATCAGGGCCTTTGTAGACTTGTACAGTTTTTACAGTTTAGAAGTAGATTTAAAGGCCTTGGGGGTTTAAAAGATTAAGTTGGTGAGACTTCTCAGAAGGTCCCAAAGGACATTAGGCACCTAAAGACCACCTTAAACAGCAGAACACAGCATTTCCATATTCTCGAGATGTCCCATTTAAGCATGTAGGCACATCTTCCCTTAACAAACCTAACAGTCTGCAGTGGCAAAACGGTCCCATGCAGAACATATGCCCCAATTACAACATGACCATAAACACCTCGTTTCATATTTCAGTTCAAGTTTTCCACTTGGGGCTTTTCCTGCCTAGCTAACTTGTGACCTGTAACCTTGCAGGTACTGATCAACTGGCAAAACTCCACACAGAAGACATTTGGCCACAGAAGCATTGATACTGGATAGCAGTCCTTGCAGCCATCCAATTTTTTCTGATCACCCAACATTTGCATGTCGAAGTTAGATCAGTTCTTTTTCCCTGAGTTAGATCAGTTCCTTTTCCCTGCAAGTGGCAGACTTACCTCTCTCCCTTTTAGTTCCAAATTACTGCGCTTGCAAAGATGTTTTGATACTCAGGTACAAAACTTCCCTTGAAGTTTGGTAGAAATATTGTTTTTGTTAAATGAGGGAGAGACATTAATCTTGCTCAGAGACACACAAGAGGCTCGCAGCTGAGGACTCCAAGCAGAAGTATGTGCCTGCCTTCAGCCTGATGTAAGGGATTTGGTGAGTTAGTGGAAGAGCAGGGAGGGGGAGAGTTCTTTTGGGGAGTGGATTTTTTCCTTTCCAACATGTTCAATTTAGTGGCACACTGGGTCTGCTGAGTTCCGTGAATGTTGTGCCTGGGTGCCTAAGCCTCCACCATCTCCACACTCTGGGAGCTTAACTCAGGTCAAGAACCACAGAGGCCTCAAAAGCCAAGTATTCTTGTATTTAAGATGTTTGGTGGATCTATCCCCCCAAAACCAGATAGGTCTGAGGAAACCTGCAATAAGTCGCACTTGCTCAGTGTGGAGCTAGAGGACCATCAAAGGTCACTGAGTGTGATGTCCCAGCAGTGCTCGTGTTAGAAGTTTCTGATACGAAAATGGTTCAAAGGACTGTGTGGTCTCCATCACAGACATTCACGGAGGCCACCCTGCAGCTAGATTTCAGTCCTCCTTCAAGTCATGTTCTAGTCATAAGAAATTCAAAAATACAGTAACATCACTGATATGGTCTGAATTGCAGCGGTACGCTTTTCACCTCAAAGGACAGGACACAGATAACCACAGAGAAAATGCAAGCCAATGACACATGCACACACCACTAACCCTGCAATGCACAGAGGTCTTCTTTAATGCAGTTCCATGAGTATTCATCTTCTCTGCCACCTCCCTCAGTTCCTTGCAAATCTGCCACACTAAAAGCACTGGTGCTAAACAGTCTGCAGAAATGCATCTGGACTAAAGAAACAGCTCTGTGTTGAGAATACAGAATAACGAGATTTTAATTTTCTAATAACTGAGCTCCCACATCTTTCAATGGCCTAATATTCTGCAAACAGAAGTGAGGGAAGAGTAAAATCAAACTACTAGCTAGTTTTGAATCCTCAGAAGAACAGACTGGCATTAGATCAAGCTGTAATGGAAAGCAGCATGCATCTTTGACACACGTTTTCAACTTATGATGTATTGGTTCTCTGACAGTTGAAGGAAAAATGACATTGCATTAGCAACAGCTGGAGTATATTGAAATATTTTTCTACTCCCTCTCTTAAAAACTTGCATTGTTAAGTGTAATTCACTAAAGAGAAGGCCCAGAGAAAGGTAAGTAGGATAACCCAATGGCACAAAATTTAGTCTGTGCAATCAGCAGCTATGAAAGCCCATCCTATTAGCACTAACACATAGAAGTGACAGCCACCGTAAAGTTAGACCAACACACCCTAAGCCCATATATAAAAATCTTCATTCCTGAAGACCCTTGCTTACCTAAACTTACAGCCCTGTGGGTTCAAAAAATCCTTTCCAATACTCTACAATGCTGAGTTTGAAATGAAAAAAATGCAGTGACCTAGATCTAGCTAGTTACAATTACAATACCTTCTAATATGATGGAGCTAGATAGGTAGTTTCCATTTCATTCATAGTTATGGACCCAGAGGGTCAGGTCTCTAATGTCTGGGCCTGACAGGGGCCATTTGTGTGCTATACAGCTGATATATTGAGAGATACCTTGACTTTCTGTCTTTTCACAGACTTCAGGTAGATGTGACGCAGGGGGTGGGACCTGGTGGACCAGGGGTGGTCAAGTCCACTTGAAGTCTGGGGAAGGGCAGAAAGTCAAGTCTCTCAATCTGCTGCATAGCACAAAAATAGGGTTATTTGCAGAAAAGCAGGTGCAAAAAAACAATCAACAAGTGATACAAATGGGACAATTCCAATTTTTTACCCATATACAACTTGTTTATAGTGTAAACTACATGCAAAGATTAAATTTTACTTGACAGGGGGATTGAAAGCAAACTGCTCCCTCACTTAGAAGCCTCAGTGATTGATTGCATGCTTGAAGCAGAAGTAAGCTGGTTTTTATATAAACCCAAATTTGCAGATTTAGTCATTGCATCTGACCTTACCCAGTCTACTGCATGCAGATTTTCCACTGCTGGAGGTACAGCAAGCTACCTAGGTTTTCATTTTCAGGCCCTCGAGGCCCTCCCAGTGCTTTTGAGATGAGACATGTCCCTGTATCTCTCACCTTCAGGGCTAACTGCAGAGATGTGTTCAGAGCACACCTTCTAAGTAAGCCTCATCCAAAACACAGAGGGGGATATGACTTCTCCATCCTGCTGCCACATGCATGGTCCAGTGTCACCCACTAGCCAGCTCCTGGTCTTTCGCTTAACGAAACCTGCCTTGATTTTGGGACAAGGGATGGGTCTGCCACACCGTGGGGCCACCAGCATCTCTCCACAGCTGTGGATATTTGGGAAGAAAGTCACCAAGACTCAAAAATCACAGCCTGTTTCACACAGGAGTGTTCACTGGGCTTAAAATCAAGCCAGCACGAAGCCCAGAATGAGGAGTGAGGAGTATTTTCAGTGTGCTCATTTCGTGATGGTTTCATCCAGAATAGAGTTAATTTTCTTCACAGAAGCTAGTGTGAGGCTATGCTTTGGATTTGGGATGAGAAACTGTTGACAACGTGCTGATGTTTTGGGTTGTTGCTGAGCAGTCAAGGACAGTCCAGCTTCTTGTGCTGGCCTGCAGCGAGCAGGCTGGGGGTGCACGGGGAGCTGGGAGGGGACACAGCCGGGACAGCTGACCCAGGCTGGCCAAAGGGGTATTCCCTACCATACGACGTCATGCCCAGTACATAAACTGGGATGAAGAAGAATGAAGGGGTGGAGGGACATTCAGAGTTATGGCGTCTGTCTTCTCAAGAAACCCTTACGCATGATGCAGCCCGGCTTCCCTGGAGATGGCTGAACCACCCGCCTGCCCATGGGGAGTGGTGAATGGATTCCTGGTTTTGCTTTGCTTGCGTGTGTTGCTTTGGCTTTACCTATTAAACTGTCTTTATCTCAAACCATGAGTTTCCTCACTTTTATGATTCTCTACCCTGTCCCACCGCGGGGGAGTGAGCGAGCGGCTGCGTGGTGTGAGGTTGCCTGCTGGGGCTAAACCACCACAGCGGCATTTTCACTGTAAGTCCCAGCAAGTGCACCATCCAAATCCCTCTTGTGACCAGGGCAATGCCTTCATCCTCTCCAGAGTGTAAATCCCTCACTTGGCATTGACAATAAATGGGGAGGGCAGTGAGCACTTCCATTACATCCAGTTAGGAGACATGTAGAGTACTTCATCACAAACGGGCAACCCACACACTTCAGGCATACTTGGATCAGCAGCAACAGGCCCAACCCCAAAACCTCTTTTTGTTTTTAAAAATAGGAAATCTTCCCAGCTGGCTCCTGTGACACTGCTGTCCCAGCAGGGTTTCTTACAGCACCGTAAGAGACAGACAGTATTGCTTTCTTGCTGTGACGTATATAGCAGGATTCCTGCTTGGTATCTACTTCAGCCAGCTCTCCCTCAGACTTGGCAGCTCTGTCAAGCTTAGGATGCTTTTCTTTTATTTTTTTTTAAACAGCAATAATGTTTAAGGAGGAAAATGGTGAAAAACCCCTGCTATCAGAAGCAGTTGGACAGCTTTGAAGAGACTGTCAGCCATGGCTGCTGCCTTTTCCTACAGTAGCTGAAATTTCAGACACAAGTGATGCTTTTAATAGTCTGGAACAAAGAGTTTCACCTGTTATTTGTACAAGCTAGCATGTTTCATCTCCACTTTTTCTTTACAGGAAAACAAGTTCGCCTTGCATTCCAGGACAGAAAATAATTTCCATTGAACTTGTGTCTAAGCTTGTGTCTTTTGATCCCGTAGGATTCACTCTTCATACAGGCATTTATATGAGACTTCTGGGACAACAAATGCATTTTTCTGACAAGTGTTCAACATATTACAATAACCAGTTATGAGGTTTCCTGAACCAGCTGAGCAGCGGAGAGTTATCCACCGACACCCCTGAAACTCCCATCCCCACCAATTACACTGGTACGTAAAGAGCCTGCAGAGCAGGGGCTGAGTATGGCACAACGACCATGTCCTTCTAACAACTTGACAGCCTTAATTAAAAAAAATATCCAGGGCAAGGAACCTTTGAAACTGTTTGATCTTCTAAAACATGCTGAGCTAATCCAGGCAAGAACAGAGCTGTTGACATCCATCCTCCTTTTTTTTTATTTTTTGGAAAGTTGGTCCCTTCAGAAGACTATGCCAGCCTGCAGTTGCCAGGCCTTCAATACAGGGCGCATGGAAAAATTTTAAATATGAGGCAGTGTACATGAAGCTCCTTCGGCTGGAGTTCATGACAGCAATCACACTCCGGCCCCATGAATCTGAAATTGTCCTGCGTTGTGAAAGAGCTGCAGACACGCAGGTTGAAAGGAGCAGATAGGCAGGATCATTCCTCAGGTAAGGGCAGCACCAGTTGCTCTCCTGGTGTAACCATCCTGTAGATGTTTACATTAAACAATCATTGGAGTAAAACACACAAATGCTAAACATTCCTGGGACACTCACCAGGCCTCAAGGTTAACCAGTCATCCCACCAGCACCGAAATTCCTCTTTGGAGGTCCAAACACAAACAATTCCCTCCTCTGGCCCCATGAAGCTTTCATTTTCACAACACAGGGAGGCAGGTCAGAAGAAAAGTCCTTGGCAGCAGCTGTGACCTTGGCTTTCTCAATTGCAATGGGAAGCTTTACCAAGGTCTTGTGAACAAAGTAAATTCCTGCTCCCTGCAGACCCCATTCCAGCTGTGGCTACTGAACTGGGAAAAGCATCAAGCCCCATTTTGGGACTCCCAGATGGGCTTCGTCCAGAAACGTGTGCAAGACACCTGCCTAACGTGGAGGCAGTACCTGATCTTCCCCCCAGCAGGGCTCATTCTGCCCCTTCAACAGCCGGTGGCTACAGCTATCAGCAGCCTGCACGCTGCTGCCTTGGACCTCGGAGGCTTCTGCCCAGCATCCTGCATCCTTCCATGCGTCTGTCCCGTTCTCCTCTGAGCTGAAAGACACCACCTGAAAGCAGGTCCTGGGGAAGCAAGAGGCTATAGATGACTTTGGAAAGCATAAACAACATATGCCACAGTCTGTCACTCGGGGACTATTAGGTTTATTGCTAGAACTCCTCTAATTACAAGACCACAGTGAAATACAAAATTTAAGTGAATTTAAATCTAGGAAATGGGAAAATCCACGCAGCCTTTTAATTTTTTTGCAGTTTCTTCTTGATCCACTTGCAAGCACTATCTGCTTTGCAGTCTTGTGTTCATCTACACCGGTTTACAGGAACTTTTATTGGGGGATGGAGAATAGGAAACGTTAAGGATATGTTTCAGAAAAAAATTGTGCCATACAATTGCAGAAAAGCCAAAGTTCAGTCAGTTTTATGCCCAGCTATTCAATATTATAGAGAGAATACTAAACAGCTGGAACTTGCCTTTCCTGCAGTGTTATCACCACCAGTTCATAAGGCATTTTAAGCCCTGATGTTTATCTCAAAATACACCATCCATCTCTTAAAGTCCGATTTCAACACTCAGTCCTAACATTGACTGGAAGAGGGGCTGGGAGCCCAGTCTACGTCAGAGGGGCTCGCAGCACTTCCAGGTGGGCAGGAGTCCTTCTCCTCCCATCTTCCTTCCAGCCTCTTTTCATCAGAGAAGGGTGATGTGCACACCCAGCCCAAATGCCACAGACACAGCTAGGTAGGGGAGGATGCCCTTGCAGCAGCCATGAGCCCCTGGCACCCTGAGACCAGCAGCTCGGTGGCTTCCAACGCAGCTCGGGGTCAGGTGCTGCCCACCATGCTCAGCCTTTCCTGCCACATCTCCCCCTCCCCTGGGACTTCACACCTGAAAGGAGGTGCCTTTACACAGCGCAAGGTGAATGTTCCTTCCTCTCCTTCTCCATTTTACATTCACAGGGCTGATGGTGAAGTCAGGCTGAAGCAACAGAATCAAAGAGCCAATATTTTATTACTTGAACCAAGCACCTGATCGTGATGGGAAAAAAAGAAAAATTAAAGCATCCTAATTATTACCTTCTTTCACAACAAAAGTAGCATTGACTCTCCAAGACATCTTGGGGTGCTCCTGCTGTGAGGTTAACGAGAGCTTACATGCCAGAAACACATTTCCCTAAAACTTTCTCAGGCAAACAAAATTTGACAAACATAAAAAATCAGAACATAGCCTGTCTGTCTTTTATTCTTGGTTATTATTAATATTCTTCAGCCACAGGGATATCAAAGTCTTTGGCGGCAATGGATGCAATTTAGCTGCTCCCTAGGGACGGCTTTAGAGAATGCGTAATCAATTTTATAAATGAGCAGCTGGCCTGCACAGTAAGGTGCACTATGCATTTCACCAAAATGAGTAATGAATTGCATATACTCTGCATTAAGAAGATTGGCATTCCTCATAGAACTTGTTTAGAGTAAGTCTCATTTCTTTCACATGTTAAAAGATAAAATAATGCCTGGTTGTTGCTTAATGTATCCAACTTGCACACGCTGTACCCATGCCCAGGCACCTTCAGAGACAGCACGTCTGGGAGGTGGCTCCCAGACATGGGCCGTGGTCAGGCGCCCGAGTCAGAAGCAGCTCATGAGTATCAGTCTGCCCAGACCCTGTGGAGCCTTCAGCAGTGACAGGCATGAGTAAGCCCAAGGCTCCAGCCTTGGGCATTGTCCTGTATTGGCCCAAAAAAATGGTAATCTCACCAAAATGGCAAGTATTTATTTTTGTATTGAACAAAACCATTTCACTGCAGGAGCAGAAAAACAAATTCCAACGCCATTCTATTTCTCTCAAACTTAGTGATCTCTGTGATCTGGGACAAAAGTTTGCTCAGGTCCAAGGGCATTTTCTTGACTTTCCGCTGGCCTTTCAGTCTATAATGTGATTTCTCAGGTCTCTGTGTGGAAATGATTTGTGACGGTCATATTCCCATGGAGAACAACCCATCCATTATATAGCCTCCAGCAAAAGTGGCACCGTGATAGGTCATTTCAGGTCAGATAGGCTACTGTAATGCTTCAAATGAGCAGGCATGTCATACCTACAATTCTTGTGGTTCCTCACAAAGCGGAGAAACCAAGCAGAAACAAAGGGTGGAAAATGTGGAAGCTAAGAGACCAAGACCCACCTCTTTACAGGGGCACGTTCACACTCAGATGGAGATTTTCTTCTGACATCACAGTCTCTGAATAAATCTCACTTCAGCTGCCCTCCTCCTTCCCCTAGGAAATGTTGTCCTTCCTCCTCCAAAAGCCAGGAAGCCTTTCCTGAGGTTCCTGGGTGTGCCTGATCAGATTTTACTGGCATTTACACTTCGATTTCTTATTACCAGATGTGCCTGGAAGACAGTAGGGAGGGAGGAGCGGCATCATTGCTCAAAGCTGGCACAAAGAGGTCTGTGGCTTGTGTTTTTTCTGATAGTGTTGTTTTCATTTAGGAGAGAGCTGTGGCAAGACTGATGGAGGCTGTGTAGACTATATTTAGCAACAACATACGGTAGGAGAAAAAGCGCACCTGTGGGAGCATATAGAAATACTGCTAGGCTTCACGCGGCGCGTGTGCTGCAGGAATTCGGCACATGGCCCCAAGCCTCATGACATTGCTGTAGGCTTGCTGTGTCCCTGCACTTTTTAATGACTCAGCAGAACACCAATAATCCTCTCTGCACAGGTTTTAACACACAACCTCTTTTCTGGGCACTTCAAGCTTCTGATGATAGAGAGATGCAAAATTAAACGCAACACCCAACAGTCCTATTATATCACTGTTCATAGTGTGACTTCCCTTTTTTCACTATGTAGGATGTCATAAAGTGAGTGAAGACCTGGAGCATCACATCTGTGTATAAGCAAAAGATCCTGGCACCTAGTTCTGTTTCCACCACTGAGGCCATAGGTGGCAACACCGTGTGGAGTGATGCTGCCTTCTTCAGGTCTCCCCAGCACTTGGGCAGCCATCTAGTAATGGAGTTAAAGGATCCCAGCTCTTGCCAAAAACTGGGAAGACCCTGCTGGGAGACAGAGCTTTATGCCACTGATGTATGTACAGCTGTAATCCCAAGCAAGCACAGCAGCTCTTCCAGTGGCCGTTCCCAAGCTGGCAATGACCGTTGCCACAACACTGCCCTCCAGCTGGCTGCCATCCCAGATGGCATGGCCAAACAGGGGTAAAAGGGACTTTTTAAAGTTTAAAAAAACTTTTTAGTTCTGAGCATGCCTTCTCTTCCTCTTGTTACCCTAGGTATGAAAACAAGACAACATGGGATCCGAACATGGGGTCTAGCAGTTGCTCCTCTGAGAAGGCACCACAGCTCAGTTCTGCACATTCAAGGCAATGGTTGGATCTCATTTACCTCGTTGTACTGAGAGCAACACAGAGGTGCTCATCACACCAGGTAGGCTCTTCACTTCTGCATTCTGCTTCTTGAATATTCAGCTGTGCTTGTGTTCTGTTCTCACATCACATACCATTTTTTTAACATCTAGACTTCACAAAAATGTCATGAAGTACTTCGTTTCTAAATTTCTACACAAGGTCATTTAATGTTTCCTAAATAATTGGTCTTAAAATATGTTTTTAAAGGGAGCTGTACACAAGAACCAATCTGTTACTAAAGCTTGCAGATTTTTCTTCATGTGGGAAGTTTGCTTTCTCTCAAAAATAATACCACAGCCTCATTAGGAATGAGCCTGTTCTTGCTGTGTTTTCTGCTGAGCCTCTGGAGAAATGCTCCATAATCTAGGATTGAGGAGGGCATTATTAGTGCTTACATGGCACTGACACTCCATATGCAGCAAGCAGACAGTTATTTGCATCCTCCCTTTTGAAAGCAAGGTTGTTTTCCCAAGGGAGACCAATCTGTATTTCAGAAAACACATTTACAAGTCTTATTCTTTCACTGTTGTTTCCGAGAATAGACAGTACACTGCAGCGCATCAAGGGGAAAAATCACAGGAGGCTGACATGCTGTGCCACGCGGATCAGGTCACGTCACAGCCACTCGGCCGTGGCAGCACTGCCAAAGGGAATGGCTCGCTAGCAAAGCCAGGACCTCCCCGAGCTGGAGAGAGGAGATGGAGTCCTCAGGAGAAAGGACAGAATTATTCAGTGGCTAGGGATACCTGGGGACAGGTGCCTGGCTAGTCCTGACCAAAAAGGTTTCCTGCATGGTTTTTATTCCTCCCTTTAACAAGGAGGCTGGATAGCTGGCAGTAGCCCTTGATTTAGGGAGCAAACTAGTGCAAGCTACTAAAAGGCATTATGCAGGACTTGAAAAGCAACACCAGCCTCACCTTCACGGTAGTATCTGAAAATAGCTGCTCTTTCATCATTCTCTCTGACAGCGGTTGGTGGCATGAATGAAAGAGTTTGTAGCCCCCCATATTCTTCTCTAACTATGTAAATACATCTACTCACATACACAAAAAAAAGCTAAAAAAAGATGTTAAATTTTCAGATATTTGAGATGGTTACTGCTTTTACTTGTTTTAAAGAAGGACCCATTACATGCCTTCGGTTGTTTATTTGCCCATCTATGCAAATTCTGAGTAGCAAAAACCACCCATCAACTTTCAAAAGTTTGGATAGTTTTAAAATACAACTTTATTTTTATAAGTCAATGAAGCAGTCTATAGACGGGCAGCTTGGGCACAAACACAGCTTTAAAAAAAAAAGGACTGGTGGGGTTAAATAATCCACAGTGCACAGGTAAGCTGAGGACCTCACAGGAGCACAGGACTGTGAGCCACGGGATGCCTTATCAGAGCTGCTGGTCAAACCCAATTTCCACCTGCCCAGCTGGTCTGTGTTGTAGGGATGGCAGGGCAGAGGGGAGGAAAACACACCTAGCCCGCCAAGGCAGCAGACCCATTTTACACCAAACACATCAAGAAGCTCATAAATAAGGACCCATAAATAAAACTCATAGATAAATAACTCCTGACTACCCTGCCTGCAAAAGCAAGAGGCTAGCTGTACCTTTGATGAGTGGTATGCCATACTACATGTGTCAAAGCATTTAGATGGCTCTGTAGCAAGCATTTGTGGTAAAAGCTAGAGGAAAATACTCCAGCAACATGAGAAAACAAGGATCCACACTTCACCTCTTCAAGATGGCATCTTGATGCTTTTATTAATATTTATATCTTCTCAGAAGATATCTTCTTTATATCTTCTCTGCCTGTATCCACCACCAAACCTTTTCCTCCCTGATCAGCAAGAGGTCTAACCAGCTGCAAGTACCAATTAATCTTTTGTGTTACTGAGAGCTTTCTGGTGGGATACCATGCACACACTTTTTTTTTTTTTTTTTTTTTACAAAGCCAGTCACCCACTTACATGATTGTGAGAGGAAATAAAGCTGAGAAATGGAAGTGAAACCCTGCGTTGAGTTGTAGTCTTTACTAACAGTTTCTTTCTTTTTCCTAATAAAAATGTAAATGGTTTTTGGTAAGAAATACGACCAACTGCCAAGCTAAGTCAGCACGTATTAATTGTGCATTAGCAAAGATTATTCCACAGTTCAGTGCAATCCTCACAGTCAGTCTTCAAACAGAGGGCGAACACAAGACAATGTAGTTTTTTCTAGATGGAAAACACGTCAGCAGAGCTCTTGTTAGAACTACGATCACAAGAGACGCACTTGACAAACTGCATCCTAACTGTGCTGCCCAAGGGATTTACAGTTGGCTTCTGTGCAAACAGGCATTTTTCTTTTGTAGGCATCCTGTAGGCAAGCACAGCCGGAGGGGACAGGAGGCCAGGGGTGTTACAGCCATTACCTTTCCTTCCCCTCCCATAACTCTTTCTTTCCCCTTGTCACTGCATGCAGGTTGAATTTTCTTGTTATTGGTTACGTAGTGGGCAATATATCGAAGGGTTTTCATTGCTATCTGCGAGCTCAGTGACTACTGGAGCCAAAAAGGAAGGCAATTAAGTTTCATGAGGGTAGATGGAGGGGAGTTATCAGCTCCAGAGCACAGGCCCCTGAAGCTCAGCCCTTCTCAAAGCCTGCGACAAAACAAGTCTGGAGGCACCTGTGTAACATTGCATTGATGTTCCACCCTGCTTCCATAAATCTTCCCTGTCTCCACTGCCTCCTCGCTTGTCCTAGTGTTACAAAAAATACATGAATGCTCAATAGAAAATATTATTCAAATCTTCAAATGCAACAGTTCTGGTCTATTCTTCTTTCACAAAACACAGGCATTGCTTCTCTCAGAAAGAGATTTCACTTCAATCTCCAAGTTTGTTTATTTTATATGCATTTTTTCCCGGAAACTCCTCTTTCAGTCTCTGCTACAGTGCTTGAGCCCTGTGACAGCTTATTATTTCTGTTTGAGAGAAATCCCACTCACACAGAGCATGGCTGTCATCATGCTCCATATCCAGTTTTAAAAAAAGGCATAGAGCACATTATTAATAGAGGTAAGGAAGAGGAGACAGAGCTTCTCTAATACCCTCCTGTCCAAATGCTAACATTTTAAATCAAGCTCAGATGGTTGGACTGTGCTTCAGTGACACTGAATATGGATGGGGGAAAGAAGTGCAACAATATAAATCTTTTTTAAAAAATAAATAATACTATATTCCCTATAAATTCATACTTCCTGACTTAATTAAGCTAAGTATGAACAGCACTGTTGCTACATTAAATCCATATGGACTAGTTCAAATATGGGCTAGTTCCCACCCTCAAAGAAAGTTCATCTTCTGATGCTGCAAGCTAAAGAGACAACTCTTCCACAAAAAATGCCATTACATTTCATTGCTTTTGAATTTAGGAAAGGCTAAATTTTGTACCACCTTCAAATGCAGCAGCATCCAGGAATTAAGGAGGCTTTGGGTGCGTCCTCCAAGGGTGCTGTCACCAGGCTGGTTCAGGGGAAAGCGGTGCCGTTAGCAGGGAGTCCTAGCGAGGCTGGCCTCTCGTTTGGTGTCTCTCTCTGCTGCTGGTGCTGACGAAGCAGCTGAGGTCAGAAGGATTACAGAGAGCTCATTTACACGAGAAATCTGCTTTGAATCAGGCAGAGAATACAAACACAGCATAACTGGTGACTGCAAAGGTAAAGTAACTGAGCGGTCTGCTGTCTCTGGGTCCCTTTGACTGTCCCTTGCTGTCGCTGGAATTGGCCTGCCTGTTGACGGCAAGTTACTTCAATGCTTCTGTTGCCTTCAGGCTCAGGTTTCAAGGTTTTCACGTTAGAGGTTCCTCTTAGAGCCCAGGCAAGCCGGGGCTCTGCTTTGGCAAGGATCCTTCAAGGCATTTGATTTGCCACTACCCCTGTAACTCCCCATGCATGCCTTCTGCATGCCCCAGCACCTACCAATGATACCAGAAACCATCTTCCTTGCAAACAGGAAACCCCTTCCTTCCCATAGCCATGCTGCACTTAAATAGTTACCCAAAAGACACAGAATCGTTAAAAATAAAAAGTTTTCATAGATATGGGTACCATCAGCAAGTGCTAACTTTCACATCTGTCCCTTGCTTCAGCACTGTTCAAAAGCTTTTGGATCCCCCACAACCAATTTGAAAAATTAAATTTACACTTCTGGGACTAGAGAAGGTCTACTGAGAAAACCACATTAAAATGCAAAACAACACCCAAACCACGATAAGTGTGTTCTCTCTTTCATCCCTCCTCTTATGATTGTGCTACCATGGGTTAGGTATTAAAATTATTTTTGAGTATTTTTTTAAACACTGCTTATAGTGTTTAGTGTATTCATTATGAAAATTGTCATGTCCTTATGTTCATGGTTTCAAGTCCTGCACAATTAGGGTATATCCATCAACACCACTGTAAAACATACACCTGCACTACAATCAAATCCAAATATAAACTGTAACAATCCTTGCCAACAAAATATTATTATGTACACAGTTTGGAAATTTTAAAAGGCCACATCAGCACTGAAAGCACAAAAAAGAAAAATAAAAATTCAGGGCTCTCCTGACTCTGACTTTCAGCTCACATGCATGAAACATTAGTTTGGTTTATAAACTGATCAAGATGAGTCTTAAAAAATAAATAATCTTAAATACCTCACTATTCACCTTGAAAATCTGGTGCTGCTCTGATTAGAAGGTGCTTCCTAGCTATTCCCGATTTATCTTCTTTTATTTCTGTGCTAGTATTGGTTTTCATCTGAAAAAGTTCCTCTCTTCCAACCCTGGCCAATTTTCTTCATCAAGGTTTGATCCAGCATCGTTAAACCACCGGTCAAGAATAGCAGAGAACGGTAGCTAAAGCTCTCACGTAGGAAATACATTTCTGCAATATACACATTGCACAGGCGGTAGGAATAAATAGCTTCTGATACCTTGAACATCTGCTCCCTGAAAGCTATGCCAAGTCTGTAGCGTCGGAGCTACAGTGGTGGACAGGATAGAGGACAGGCCCTTCCCTGCTGTCCTTCACAGTGAGACTGAGATGTTTCCTCCTGTGAGCCCAGATGAACGGCCATCCAACCACTTCCCTTTCTACAGGTTAAATGGACAACAGAAGCTGGCAAAACCTAAGCAGGTCAGAGGTCTCGCTTAATTCTTTTGCATTTCAACAAGTAACCTTTTTCCTTTTATATTATATATTTTTTTGAAAACAGAATTATTTTATATGACTTTAGCTACCTCATGTAACAACAGATTAAAACAGATCTTATATGCGAAAAACCTTTTCAGACAGATTGAAACTGAATTCTTGAAGGTTTGAGGCAAGACCCCTGTTTACTTTCCAAGGGTAATTGTTGCCCAGTGAGAAAACCGGAGAAATGCATTGTAATAAAGAGGGAAAAAGTGACTTCTGCCTGCTGTAACAACCAGTCTTCTCTATCCTCGTTACACACAACTTACAGCAAAATGGAGTAGTGTTTTAGGGTGCTGCATTATTGCAACATGCATACTTGGTAGCATCTACCATTCAATTTTTGAAAGAACACCTACTTTTTGAAAGAAGAAAATGATGAAACATACAAAAACCTCAAGAAAGTTTGCTATAAGTGTATGCAGCACTTCAAAAGTACTGAGACAAATGAAACCTCCTCTGAACTCCAGCGCACTGCACAATCATCTTTCCCAGTTACACCTAAAGGTCCTTCTGAAACACTGCCTGTAACAGCAACTTCTATAGACCATTGTACTGCCAACGAACTCTGACTGACAAATGTGGAGCACTGGCTTTCCTTGGACATTTGCTGTGGCATGCAAGAGGCAATATAACAGCCAAAATGAGCAAGAAAGAGAAGAAAAAGAAGATGAGAAATTCTAGCTTCTTGCATGGTAAAACATAAATTATCTGGAATGTATTAAATGATCCTATTGACCCAACTTCTACTCAGTCTATATTTATGGCCACAATTGACGAACATATCAGAAAAAGGAAAAAGTATTCAAGTGTTCTAACATAATATGCCACCTTTCAAGGTGCAAAGTATCATAAGTCACTGTTGATTTATCTGAAAGGTCAATGTGCAAAATTGCAGAAACACATATACTCTAAAAAGGCATGCTGTCAACTTCTCCAAAATGCAAAGCAGCAATGCTTTTGTCCTATGTAAATCATATAATCCCTATTCCTGCCAGGTTAGTTTTGTCCCCTGTTGAAACTCACACTAATTCAAGACAATAATTATATTCACACCTTTTAATTGCTTTTTTCCCTCTTTGGTGTTAAAAGGACTAGAATATCTGCATTTCTGTTGGGAGGCAAAAGAAAGCAGAAAGCAAATAAAAGCCTACCCTAAGAGATCTGCCATTTGCCTCTCCAGTGTAA
>NW_010561358.1:0-14113 GCF_000687285.1 Phaethon lepturus | reverse complement strand
GCTCTTCTGGTCTTGCTTTGAGCACAGTGAAGAAACTGTTCCCACGTGATCTGGAAGTCGCAGATGACAGAACCCTGTATCAGCCCCCCTGTGCCTACACAGTGGTGGGGAGGGGAGCTACCACAGCTCTGGATTTGCTCACCGCTGTTGGGAAGAGGAAGAATGCTGTACATGCAGAACCAGGCAGCAGATGCAAACCAATGTAACACCCCCTTTCTACAGTACCAAATTCCCCTGCCTGCTTTCTCAGGGAAGAAAAGTGAAAATCATAATAGAGATTAAGTCTAGTCAAGGAGAAAGCAAGGGGAAGGTGGAAGGGAGGGCAAGTAAAATGGAGGGCAGAAAAAAAGTGGTAGTTCAAAGAGGAAGGAAAAGAAAAGGAGTGAGAAATAACCCACTGCTGAACTGAACATCCTCACCGAAAGACAAAGGTGCCCAGTGTCTGACACAGCGGCCCAAAGATTCAAGCAGGAACTGTGGAATTAAACAGCTTTACTGCTACAGATTTCCAGGAAAGACTTGTGAGACACTTTTAACAAGGGAGAGAGCAGAGAACATTTCAACCCAATAGGTCTTTGAGAAAGGCTTGAGTAACCAGGAAGAGAGACCAGTAAGTCCTGCAGAGTGGTCATTGAAGTTCAAAAGGAAAATACGGAACAAAGCAAAACACACTTGATCCGCTGAAGTTCATTTTTAGATGTGACATAAGTGGGCTTTCAGATGTTGTCCACATCTGGCAAATAGCAATGATGCACTTAAAAGTTAATGGTAGACTTGCCCTTGTTATAGACAATAACTTGCAACTTGTGTGCTCTTATACTATTGTGTGCCTTTACACTATTGTGAGCTCTTACCTTAACTTCTCCCACATCAGTGTTCTGCCTGGGACCCCCAACAGCTTGTTTTCTCCACCACTGCCTATGTTCTCATTCAGAAGGGTACATCTACATGTGTACATACAATGTCCAGAATAGTGGGACATTAGCACTAAGTATTGAAATAGGAAGAAAACAATATTCCGCACATGAAAAGAAATAAGGAAAGCCACATATATAAGAAGTTGTCAGATTCATAATATAAGTAGGCTGACATAAATTTTGTGCAATCTTGGTTAGTTCTTTGGCATGATCCTTGTAAGAACAGGAGAAACTACTTCCAGGAAGCAAAGGCTTAAAATCAATATTACAGTAAGTACAATCTAACTGATCTACTAATGGTCTATTTTATGTGAAGAAGGAATAAAGCAGTTGATTTTTTTTCCTATATTTGAACCGGGGAAAAACATCCCCTGCTATTGTTTGAATCATTCCCAACTTTTCTCCATAGCCCACTATACGTTTTTCAGAGCATGCTGCAGCGTCCTCAGGAGAGAGCAACTCTGGCTACCTGGAACATTTCAGTTCTCACCTCCTCACTTTTGCAAATTAGCAATGAAAATACTTTGCTCGGCAAGCTATTTGCATTCTGGTTGACAAAGCTACTTGCCAGTTATCCTCCATGTCCTCTTTTCTAGCAGTGCATTTCCACATTTCCACCTTCCAACAGGGACAGAACAGATTGGCAGAGAAAAAAAGCATCCTTAAGTAAAATGCTGCTTGCTTGAAAACAAAACAAAACAAAAGAAAACAGCCAGAGGTACAACCTCTTGTAACCTACACAGTATTCCAAAACCAATTTTCATCCCTCCCTGAAAGCTAAAACATCCCTTATTGTGGACATAGCTGCTGTACACTGCAGACAAATGTAGCAATTCTTCCCCAGAAATATACAGGAGCACCCTGGGAAAACCCATTGCCTGTCTTACAAAATTAATCAAGGGCCACAAGTCCTCCCAACTGCAGCACAGTTCTGATTAAAAACAAATTTCTCTGCCAGTTGTTCCCTGTGTAAGAAGTGGCATTCCAACTATATTTGTATCCAGCTTAAATTTTAGCTCTGCAACTCAGTGAGCACCCTATGGAGGATTTACAAAACACTATTTTGAAGTGCAAAATGAGAAGGAAGATCGAAAAGCATAGTATCCCAGTAGTTCACCTGGGAAGAGAAGTTCCTGTTTTGGGTACAGCAAAACACTAAATGAAGAGGAGCCAGGAACGGTTAGAAGGCTGGAAGACGTAAAGTGCATGTCCAGCAGCACAACCTCTTAATTTTATCCAATAATGAATATTATCTGTGCTTACTATGGTGATACTACCTTTTCAATGTCCATAGCACCTCTCTGAAGTAGAGCTATACCTTGCAAGGACACTTAGCACTGTCTGTTTCTATGAATTGTTGCTGTCCTGTGTCTTTGCTGTCCCTTGCTCTAGCCACATCAGCGCTGCTACTGTAAGAGCAGGACAAAAGCTTTATGTGGGGCAGCATGATTTACCTGTGCCAGAGGTCAATATCCAGTTTCAAAGGTTGTAGTTGCATATTCAGGAGGTATGGCTAAGAAAGGAGATATATGAGCACCCGTTTGTCTGAGGGCAAGATCAAGTTAGTGAATACAGATGTTCTTTTGCATTGTCTCTTTATACCATTATTTGGTCCAGACACGTGACCGCTGTGCTGCACAGGATTTGTACAGAAATATTCCTGCACAATTCTTCCTCCTCCTCATAAAGTGTTACTGGTTTCTCTGACTGTGATGGATATCCTCTGCTTTTGTTTTCCATTGATCCTAGTTTGTAAAGGAACAGTGAAACAGCCTCGTTGCTGCATTTACATCATCCAATGACACATGTCTGAAGTGTTGAATTAGGATTTCAGGTACTATTTGTAGCCTAGGGTTTTCCACATCAGTTTGGGAACTTGCTGCATCAAATAACTCAATTGCTCATTTTCTTGCCTCTTAAAAATTGCTTTTGTCAACTTATCCTCAAATGAAGGCTATTCCATCATTAGTCAGAGCAAGTGGGTGGTCTGCTGGACACCACTGCACAGGGAGACTGTACAGGAGGATTTCTGTGCTAAACAACACCCCTAGGCAGCCTGCAGTGACTGACAGCATCACAGGGCTAGGGTGAAGTTTAACTTCCGTCAGTGAACTTTTGGATAAAGTTTTGATGCTGACTGGAATGCTGAGGAAAACAAAAATTCTGCCATGTGAGGAGATTATTGTCTTTTTGCTGTGGAAAACAACAGCTGTACGCATATTCCAGGACTTCAAAATATATGCAGTAAGTGTGCTGCTAAGTAGATGAAAAGCAAAGCTTTGACTGCAACATGAGCTGTACACAGTAGAAGACAATAACATTTGTCACGAAGGGCTAAGTTGGGCCTTGGTGACAGGGCTTTGTTTTGGGGTGGGGTGAAGAAGTTAGACAAAGATAGCAGGATTGTTCATCGCGTGGTAGGATTCAGTCATGCTTCTTACGTATGCAAGGGCCAGCTTCTTTTTCCATTCCTCATAGAAAACCAAATAATATTTAAGAAACCACACAAACGTCCTTGGTAAGTAGCTGCACCAACGTCAGCATGACTACCCCAAAAAAAAAGAAGTGTGCTGCCACTGTGGCAGATGGCTTTATATCACAGGTTTTTCAAGGTCAGGACATTACAAGGCTTAGACAAGAGGATCCATATCCTCAAAAAGGCCTCAAATCCAGCCTAAAAAATAAGGTGCAAGACAAATGTGTTGTGTTTCACTTCTGATAAGGTAAGCCCTTCTTCCACAAGCCAGTATGTTGTTCTTAGGCTGAAAGATGGCATTGGAAACAAATTCAGACATGGAACACTTCCACACACTGTATCTCATCCCAAAGCTATTTCCAGTAAGTTGCCCCACAGCTCAGGTGAAAATTACCATTTAAAGCCATCAATTAGCTTAGAGATTATATGAAGTCTCATTAATCAAGTCTGGCTACTTTTTCCAAAGTGATAGCCAATAACCCGCACTTCAAGTCACCGGTTTGGTATTCTGAGACATGCAGACATATTTCACTGATCCAAGGTATACTTCAGATGCACCTGTAAGAAACTATAGGTTTCATTCTTTGTAGATCACGTATTTGCTGAATTTGATCAAAACGTGTACAAGCAAGTACCATGAGTTACTGCTTTAGCACTCACTGGCATGCCCACCAAAGTCACTCAGAGCAAGGTGTGATTTTACACAAGAAGATTAGTGGAACAAGCCAGAGGCTGATCAGTTGCACACAGGTTTTGAGCACAAGACATTTTACATTAGCTCTCAATATTTCAACAATTGCACTGCTTTGAAGTTAAAAGCCCTTACGTAATATGCTTCTGGGATTGTAGGTTTATCCTGTACCACGTAGGACTGCCATAACCAGAAAGCATTAGAGAGGATGGAGTGTCATATGTAAGCAGTGTAAAAGCCAGCATTTTGCATTACAACTTTTACCATACCTGATCAACAGATCCAAACTATCCTTTAAGTGGTATCACTGGATTTTTTTGCTTTTTAAAAACAATGGGGAAAAAAAAAGGAAAAAAAAATTCATAAATCAGGCCAAAAGTGTTTGAACAAGTGTACCTCCAGCTTGGAAAAGAAAAAGTAGAAAAAACATGATCTAGCAAGACTCTCTGGTGTCTTTGATAATCTGGACAGGATTAAATGGAGATCCATTTAAAAGTTAATCACCTTTCTTTAGCTTGTCAAGTATTTTGGTTTTCTCTTTCAGTTCAGATGTGCCATTTCTAACAAGTCACAATTTCAGCCCAAAGCATACAGGGAGCTTTATAATAAATAATTAGTTTTGATTGCGCTAAACTCTGGAAAAGGGAATGAGTCAACTGATCCAAGGTGGGAGATAAGGCACCTGGAGGAAGGAGAGGTAATAAGTGAAGGGACAAAGAACAGTTTTGCACCTTAGGGACAAAGAACACCACAACAAGAAACACAAAGCCAAGAAAATCTGCAGCAGTGCAGAAAGAAGAAAAGATGCAGATGAAAGGCAGCAGCAGCACTTCAGAGGATGAAGACCAGGGTGTTTTAATCCTTATACTGTCACAATTCAGTGTATGAGTTTGAGGAAATGGTTTCTCCCATGACTCAGTTCTCCTCTGTTTAAAGCTGGAATGACAGTGTATCAGAAGTGCGCTTCGATCATATTAAATAAAACTCATATTTGCTCATAAATAAAACTTAATGTTTGCTCAAATTAAATAAAACTACCCATGGTGTAAATCAGGTTGGAAATATCTGTTGCCTGTCTGGCTCTCAACTCTCTTGTTCATGCATGCCATTATGCTGAAAGTCCCTCTGTGTAAACAGTGCTCGCTCTTTGCCATTTTCTTAATAGCAATCTTTTTGAAAGGGCCTTAAAAATGTCCGAAACATCATTCCAAATGCTGGCCAACACTGATATTCTAGATCCACCCTGTGCCTCAGTCTCTGTTGAAAATTATTGTATTCCACTGGCCTTTCCACAGTGTGCTAACCACTGATAAAACAAAACCACGTGAGCTTTTGTATCAGGCTTTGCCATTGATAAGTGAGGATGTAACTGCCTATAGTTTTCAAGCTGATGGCAAGAAATGTAATGTTTCCCATGCTGTGCTGGACCTGCCATATGTGCAGCAGCGATTTGCAGGTGTCCAGTGGAGTAGTGAGAGCTGCCAAACACCCAGGGCTGTGGTAGGTTATTGACAAGAGCAATGAAGTAGGCAGACAAGAGAAGAGCTGAGATGACACGTGCCAGGTCCATTACTGCAGGGACGCAGACACCCTATGGATCAGAGTCCGGGTTTGTCTGACAGTTCATGTCATCGCACGGAGCAACTTCAGAGTGAAGACTCTCACCTGCGGAAACGTGACCTGCAGTGGCTGCTAAGGAGTTTGACTTTTGAGGTAAAAAGAGCTGCCACTCCTGAGTGGTCCTCAGGGGCCCGGTGGGGCTACCTCTGCAGCGCTTACCACTAACCCATCTCTAGACCACAGAGCTTGGCAAGCTTGTGTACATACGCAGACAGTGTCTCAAAACTTCAGATGTTATGCCAGATGTTTTGTCAAAGTATCTCCTTGCAAGGAAAAAAACAACGACAAGAGCTAATATCCTCTGCAAGATAAAGTTTAAAAAGAAAATAAGTAGAAGTCCTCAGCTGGTGGAGGCATGAGATTAAGAGGAAGCTTGATTGCAGAACTTGTGTTACAGCACTTGTGAGTTACATGCTGAAAGCAACTGTAGGTAATATGGGAAACGAAACACATTTCAGTCCTCAACAAAATTTTAGAACAAACAAAAAATATTACATTCCTCCTTTTTTAGGTATTCACATTGATAGTATAAATTATTTATAAGTTCATTAAAGAAATTAATTTAATATTTAATTCAAACCATTGAAGTAACTTCCAGCACAAACACAGCATCTTTTTATACTAAAATAGGAGTGAACTACTTTTTTGTCCTAATACTAATCATTCTTTCTGCCCTTGGAGATTAAATGAACATGTTAAAATCTCTGGAATTACAGCAGAAAATGCGTTTTTTTTAAAGTTAAATCATTGCCAGACAGTAGCATTAAGCAGCAACTTCAGTATTGAAAGGGGAAAAGAGTTTCTTTTCCAGCACCTCTTATGAAACCATAATGAAAAAAAAAAAGGGGGGGGGGAAGGGCACAGGGCAGGGGGGGAAGTCAAAGTTCCTAGATTTGTTTTGTTTTTAAAAGCAGAGCACTCCATAGATATTTAACGACCTGAAACTGCCTGAACTCAGCAAGTCACTTGAACTGTATTTCATCTTAAAGACGGAAAACCATAGCACTTTATCATTTCAATACAAGACCCACTAATGCTGAGATGTGTTTATATGTGTGTGTGTCTGTGCATGTGTTGGGGAAGGAACCAATGACAAGACCTTATTTGTGGCCCACTGATATTTTTCAAAGTCAGCATTACGGTTCTTGCTGTAATTTGCCTTATGAGACCTTCTCTGCTAACAATTTTCTGTTAATAAGCTGGTGAGATGCAGTACTGAGCGTTGAGGTCAGAGCAGTGATGGCCACAAGAGGGAGAAGTCCTCCCCTGCTGGATGATGTCATTTGTCACCGTCTTCAGGTATGGCTGATTTTGTTGTTGCTGACATATTCTACGCCCAGTTTCCAGGAGCTGGCAGTAGCGAGAACACCTGTGTGAGGTGTGACCAGGTGCTCAGCCTGGTGGCAGAACTTTGAGAGGAAATGGACATGTTAAGGAGCATCAGGGAGTTTGAGAAAGAAATAGACTGGTGGAACCATGCTCTCTCCTCCCTGAGAGAAACAGGAATGTCTACCAGAAAAAAACACAAGATCAACGGGATCCTGTATCCTCCCACCAGGCTGAAGGCAGTAACTTAAAGAAAAGGAGTGAATGGAGGCAAGTCTATGCTCCGGGTGGCAGGTGAACCCCCTCCCAGTCTACCTCACATCCCCAGGTGCCTCTGCACAACAGCTATGAGGCTCTGGATGTGGAAAGCCAGTCCATGGATGATGTGGATGATGAACCAGCTACATCACAGAAACATCTTGGAAAGGACCTTCAAGATCATCAAGTCCAACCATTAATCCAGCGCCACCATGTCCCCTAGACCATGTCCTGAAGCGCCACATCCACACGTTTCTTGAACACTTCCAGAGATCGCGCCTCCACCCCCTCCCTGGGCAGCCTGTTCCAATGCCTGACCACCCTCTCAGTGAAGAAATTTTTCCTAATATCCAATCTAAACCTCCCCTGGCGCAACTTGAAGCCATTTCCTCTTGTCCTATCGCTAGTTACTTGGGAGAAGAGGCCAACATCCTCGTCGCCACAACCCCCTTTCAGGTAGTTGTATAGAGCAATAAGGTCTCCTCTCAGCCTCCTCTTCTCCAGACTAAACAACCCCAGTTCCCTCAGCCGCTCCTCATAAGACTTGTGCTCCAGACCCCTCACCAGCTTCGTTGCCCTTCTCTGGGCACGCTCCAGCACCTCAACATCCTTCTTGTAGTGAGGGGCCCAAAACTGAACCCATAATAAACCCATTATTTCTAACCATGTTGGTGGCAGTGAAGCTGCAATGCATAGTCCAAGAGTGATCAAAAGAGACTTCAGGGCCTTGGGATGGTTGGTAAGGGGAGCCAGGGCACAGGTAATATTTTCCTCTATCCTTCCAGTTGTGGGCAGCGACGTAGGAAGAAACAGATGGACCCAGTCTACTAATGCATGGCTCTGTGACTGGTGTCAATGTCATAATTTTGGGTTTTTTGATAACGAGATGGCCTACATAGCATCTGGCTTGCTGGCATCAGATGGGATTAACTTCTCAAGAGGGAAGAGGGTCTTTGCTCTCAAGCTAGTGGGGCTTATTGACAGGGCTTCAAACTAGACTCAAAGGGGGATAATATCCAGCTTACTTGTGACAAGCTGTGGGATGACACGCCAAGGTTAGAGGGACAGAGTGCTAGCGAGGGCCCTCAGCCTGTTGCTGAGACATGTTGGCTATACTGGCAGCACACTTGAAAACTTACGGAGATGAGCCAGGGGTCCCAAGGTAATAAAAGCCAACAAGGAAACACCAGTAAAAGACCTCAAAGGAACAAAGGGCTGTTCCTCTAAGAGGGTGACGTGGCCAACAGCCCAGCTGAAGTGCCTCTACATCAATGCACGCAGCATGGGCAACAAACAGGAGGAGTTAGAAGCCACCATGTGCTAGAAAGCTACAACCTGGTTGCCATTACTGAAACTTGGTGGGATGAATCCTCTGACTGGAGTGTGGCTACTGATGGCTACAGGCTGGTTCTAAAGCGGAGGTGACTGGAGTGTGGCTACTGATGGCTACAGGCTGTTCAGAAGGGAGAGGCAAGGAAGGAGGGGTGGGATGGTTGCCCTCTATGTCAAGAAATGGCTAAAGTGTGAAGAGCTGTCTCTGAAGAATAGCCATGAGCAGGTTGAAAGCTTATGGCTAAGAATTAAGAGACTGAGGCAACAAAGGGAACCTTGTGGATGGTGTCTACTACAGGCCGCCCGACATTTTTGTTGATGTCACTCCCTGCTCACTGGCTCTCTGGCTGCTGCAGCCCCACAGCCAAAGGGGTCTGGCTTCCTCACCCACATCCTGGCTGGGGGTTTTCATGGGAAGAGCAATCTTAACTGCATTTTTTTTTCATAAAAACTCTGCTGACTGAAATGCTACCACACAGTGGACTGAGCCATTTGATTTGACATTTAAATGTAGAAATCTCTTACTGCAAAGTGATTTAGAGCTCCACTGAAACACTGCTGTTACAACATTACTTTCATTATTTTCAGAGTAAGGAAAATTTAAGGAGTCTCGTGTCCAACCAACCCATTCCCAGAAACTTAACAAGGCCTGAGGACACCTCCTTTTGGGTAAAAAACCCTGGAGCTGCATTACCTGTGCTCCTCCCTTCTGCTTCACATCTGCCCGTGAGCAGCCGGGAGCAGAAGCGAGGGGCACAGATGGGCACGGGGGGCTGCAGCACGCCCTGGGCAGCTGCACCCAACCCCGGGAACACAATAAAGGGGCTGCTCTTCTGTGAGCTGTTTTGGAGATAAATGTTTTGGTGTGGAAAAGAGCTGTTTGGGAAAGAAAAAGAGATAGTGGAACAGCAGAGGAAAAGCTGAGATAACATGAAGTCCCCAAAAAGTCTCACGACTGGATACAACACAGGAAGAGTGGAGGAAGAAATCAGTACCTGACTGGAGAAAAATCCAAAATCAGAAATAGATAGTGGAGTGAGTGCCAAAACAGCAGATTAGAGCAATGCTTTCCTCTCCTGCCTTTATGCCTTTATAAAAGTGCTGCCTTTATGGAAGCACTCAACCAATGACTGTCTGCTTCGGCTGAGGATAATATATTTTATCTTATATTAAGATTAATATGAGGATTGTATTTTGCTCCTCTTTCTTTACTATTTCTGAAAAAAATATACTATATCCACCCAAAATGAAGAAGACCTGCTTTTCAAATCCAGATGGCATTTTCAGAGACCTTATAAGGAAATCCAATATTGACAATTGCTGCACTGTACAGTATAGTGGAAAGATGGAAAGGTTAGAGGACAAAGACAAATATTATACCCGTGTTTCCACTCTCTTATGTCTTCCATTTTTCCTGAAACATCACTTCTGCTCTCAAAAAATACTTTCACCTCATACATGTCTGAGTGCTTAGAAACATGATAATAACCAAAGGGTTAATAGAAAGCATTGAACTTTATGGCACTTTTATAAGAGATGTAATAGGTATGTGCTCTCTATTTTTCATTTTCATTGCTTGCAGCAAAAATGTTTTACATGCTTCAGCACAATGGTTTCTTCCTTTTCTTGATGGTGCTCACCACAGGACTGATTCTGATGAGGACAGTACGATCTCTCTCCTACACCTGCAGGAACTTATTTCTGTAGTGCATAAATACACAGCACATTGCCTGGACATAATATGCCAAAACAAACTAAGGGTAAGCAGACTGAAATCAATACAGTTAATGCACGGCAGAATTTGGTTCAATTTGTTTCATGTCATTACAAATACAAGAACAATTTATCTAATTTTTTTTTTAAGACCAGCCAGACCAATGGCAACAATAAAGTCACAGTAAGCAAACAATAACGATTTTGTATTTTCATGTGCACGCTATTAAAAAAAAAAAAAATTCATTTTACGTGGGAAAGCACTTTGAGATATAAGCAGCAAAAAAATGGACATAGGTGCAATGAACAGAACATTACAGTCACATGCAAAATAATAATAACAAGGGAAAAGACTATGTATTTGTTAAAGATTACAGTTATATTTGAAACATACCACTATGAATCATTATATATACACATACATCATTCACTGAATGCAATATTTGGAAACACATACCAGTGCATAGGATGAATTTGTATCCGATCATGTTTTTCAGATTCCATGAACTGTTTCTAAATTGCTTCATACCAAGGAGAAATTGCACTGCAGTTTATGATGAGATTTTTTTTTCCTCTAACCTTCCTGGTATTTCCTCCTAGCAATCACTGTCACAGCCTTCTATTTCTCTCTGGGATAATACGAGAAGGTGAATGGCAGAGCTAAAAATCCATGGATGCAGAAAGGACAACCAACTCTTAAACAAGCTATTGAATTTTTGTATTGAGCAATAGATAAAAGAAGGACATATTCATGAACGTGGGCATAAGCATCCTGTAACTATGTTCAGCTCTGGGCAAGATTCCATCACCACTTTTAATCTCAAATTTCCTTTTCTGAAAAAAAAGCGGGAAAACAGGCTTACAGCAAAAGAAGGCCCAAACAGAAGAGTATTTTGCTTTTAAAGCTATGTTAAGTTCACACCTTGCAGTGACACATTCTTCAGTCTTCAGTTTTTGCTCTAGCTGATGTTACACTATCTTCATATATAATGCTAACAGGCACCAGCCGTACCACATATCAAAATGCCTTTACAAAACAAATGAAGTAAAGGCCACCCAAAATGTACAAATTCTGACAGCCCTGAGAGATGCACAGCTGGAGGACAGTATTTCCCCATCTCACTCTGGTCCGATGCTGTAGTAGGCACCTCGTTTCAATGCCTAAATGAAGCTGCTCGAATCTCGGCTACCCTTAGGGAAGCAGTGGAGACGGAGAGCAGCCACCCAACAGGGCTTTGGGAGTAGCTTCTCTCCATCCACTGATCACACAGGGAGCCTATGGAGAGGTCATCTGTCCAACTTAGGAATCTTCATGGTCTGTTTTAAACCAACAAATAGTAAGAGACCTGGTCCTTTTATGAATTTTTCTGCTCATCATTAGAAAAACCATCCATATCGAAGTCCATTTGTTCAAGGAATCCCTCTTGCTAATACATATATCAGTACCACAAAGCTGAGCTCGAGGTTTTTTTAAGCACTAAAGAATAAAAATGTCAAAGAATCAGAAAACATCAGAGAGAAAACCCTGGTTTCTCTCCCCACCCACTTCCCAGAGTGGTGGTTCTCTTTTTGGCGAAGCTTAAAGACAATGTTGCAGAAGCTAATGCTCTGAAGAATTAATTTATGCATCTGTAAATGTATGCCTCTGAAAAGATCTTGTTCTAAAGTAATTAGGAGGAAAATACATATGAGGCATCTGCTAGAAAAGAAAGTATTCATAAATTTTAAAAAACCCACACATTGGAATGATACTGAGTTCAAAATTGCTTTCAGGAGTAAGTGACATAATTTGTCATAATTTTAGGCACAGACCTCAAAAGTCTTTAACAGAATGTCATATATCTGTAAAAAGATGCCTTTTTGTTTGTTTGTTTGTGTGAAACTCTAGAAGAACATGACCTGTTATTTCTTGTAGAAATGCTGGTATAATCTACTCTAACTCCTATAGGACCAACACTATGCTTTACATGTTAAAGTAAGCCTCATTAGTCTCATTTTATGGCTGTGAAGGTAAAGATTATGAGATTTGCCCAGGAAAACATAGTTGAAAATAGTTTTGAGCTAAAGGGGTGCCAGGGTATTCAGTCTGCATCGCTATGCAGCAGCACAGCATCCCTGCTCTTCAGGCTACTTTGAAGCAGTGATGAATGTGATTTTCTAGAGGGAGGAAGAAGGAGTTGTAGTTTCTTCTCTTTTGGCACTCTTACAATACGATACTTGTGGTATAATATTTTTGTAAATGCAGACACAATTAACCAGTCAGCACTTGAGTGATACAAATAAGAATGAAACAGCGGATGAAACATTCAGTCCCAGGTGACAGGGAGAGCAAGAAAGGGTTATGTGCTTTCCCAGACCTAGAGAATGAAGAAAAGAGATTATATCAAATAATCTTTTTTATAACCCTGCTTAACAAAGCAGTGAATATTTAAGTGTATGTGAACTTGTAAAGTAATTGCTACACACTTCACAGATTTTTTAATGTCAAAATTGCTTAAAACATTTCCATTCTGCTATGTCTAACATGACTGTGAAAACTGGTAAGTAAAAGTGATTCATGTATTGACAACTGAAACCATGTCATTTAGAAAGCCTCTTCTACTGGCAACACATCACTCCTGGACACAGTGTTAATGTACATGACATTGCCAATGGTGCAAAAAAGAAAAAAAAGGAAACAAAAGTACAGCATCAATTTAAATCTCCCTATGTTGTAACCTGGAATAGGATCAAACTGTCAAGACAGCAGCTGACCACTGCAATGAGCTCTCAGCCTGGAGTACATCAGGTAGAGCAGTATGAAATTGAATCAAGCTGTTTATCTGGAAAAAAAAGAAAAAAAAGAACCGGTGTCTATGCAGATCCAATTTACAAACAGTAGCCCAGGGTAAACCCTGCTGTAAATCCCATAAATTCAAAGTTAACAGGAGATTAATGTAGTCTAAACTGAGTTACAAAAGAGCTGAAATACATTAGAGTGGAGGTGGCAAAACCCCGTCGTCGTGAGCAATCCTAACGCAAGGAAGGGCTGAGAGGGAGGTTTGGACTGCTAGTTCCTCCAAGCAAGAATGATGCTGTAGGTGGAAAGGAGATTCACCAGGTCAAACAGGAATGCAGGCTGAGGCATTAACTGCGTCGTGAGCACTGGGGAGCAGGGGAACCGAACCACACACCGACCCTATGGACTGCTTCTGCGAGTGCACTGTTTGGCAGCAGGAGTTAAAACCAAAACCGAACAATATTGCTCAGTACCGTGTGACAAACCTCATTACCAAGTAGGTCCCTCGTATTTCCATTCTTAATACTTTGATCAACATGTCAGAGCTGCACAGAACTTTTAGTTTCCTACATCCAAGCGCAGTTATATTATTCTTTCAAGCAAATACTAAGTGTATGCTTTTTCACATATTTATTATGAACTACATTTTTCTCAGTCAAAATACCCAAAAAGTTAGGATTTACCGGTGCTGAAGCTTTAGTAGGGGCCTTTTTGGGTTACTTCGTTACCCTAATGGTAAAACAGATAATAGAAACTTCCTTTCAAAGTTTATTGTGCAGGAAAATACAACTGCCCCCAAATGTTTTCATGTTTCGTCACTGTGTTTAAAATGCTGATTTTCATATGCAAAACAATTTTGAAAGAGTTTTCTCAGTTTCTTTCTATTCCTGATGATGCTGTGCTTTCATAAATGTTTATGAATTGTGATGATGTGGCCTGTGGCCACTGCATGTATTCTAGATGGGGGTTCAGCACTGTCGTGGTTTAGCCCCAGCCAGCAA
>NW_010561357.1:0-44524 GCF_000687285.1 Phaethon lepturus | reverse complement strand
CGATCCCCTCATCCAGATCATCAATAAATATCTTAAAGAACAGCCCTGACCAACAACCACCACTAATAATTTCTTCTCTTCATTCATTTTGATTAGGAGTTTGCGCAAGGCTACTAAGTCCTCATTTCACAATGAATATTTTTCCATATTCAGAGTGTCAGAAGTCAGGCTACACCAGTGTGGTTTTTTTTCCAGAGTTTCCAGTGGGCCTGTTCTAGCTACCTGTAGCCAAACAATCATAAATCATTTCCTGCTATTTTTACGGACAGGTATTTTGTTCCTATGTGACGGTGAGCCCCCACAATTTCCATAGCCTTCTTCCCAGAGGTGATGTTTGCCTTCATGCACAGTGTAAGCATACAAGAGTTCCCACAGTACTTTTTGGTGAGATTTTTGCTGCACACAGGTCTTTCAACAGCCTCTTTACATGAATGAATTTAATCCATAAAAAAAACTAGTTTCAAGATTTTGAGCTGAAAAGCACTGTATAAGTGCCTAGGGTTATTTTCAATTAACAATATCTAATTCCAAGCACACCATGAATCACATTTTTCTTCCGTCTTTAGAGCCAACATATTAATCCTTTGAAACAAAAATGGCTGCATTTTAATGAGAGTTTAAAAGGGTCAAAGTTCTGCTCTAGTACACTGAGCATAATAGATCATTTTTGTGATGTATATCTTCCATCCACTCACTTTAATTTTCAGAATAATATCTGGAGAGCAGCCTGTTTTATCTCTGGTCTTTCCTTATTCACTCCACTTAGCTTTCAGTGTGTGTATCACAGTTAATTTGAAGTTGATACTTGTTATTCCTGATGGGCAATATGTTACACTAACACCAAAAAGATTACAGTGTTGTCCTCTCCAGGATGACTTGCACAACATATCTCATAGTAGTATTCGTTTTAATTGTAATTTTCCCACATTACTTCCTGGCACTAGAACATAAAGAATCCCTTGTTAGATTAAGTTCTCAGATGACGGCACGGGGGCATTAGCATGGGAAAGCTTTCCATTGCCTGGCACAGACCCCATGAAGGTCTGCAGCCGGTTGGCCCATGTCTGTCCTCCTTCAGTGTGACAGCAATTCAGTGCAGTTGTTTGTGTTTTGCACTGATATATAGACAGCTACAATCTGACTTCAAACAGTGTCTTGAGCTGGGCAAAACTGGCTTCTTCATTTTGTGGGAAAAGGGAGATTTGAGGAAACCTGTGTAATGTTACTCTTAGGTTTAAAGAAAGAGCCTGCCTTTATGCAGAAAATCAAACTGAATGAACCGGCCATCTCAAGTTCCTTTGATTACTCCAATCAGGGCATGTAAACAACATGCTGCTAGAGGAGAAGAAAATGAAGACTTTAAGTATGCAGAAGAAAGACTCAAACAGCTGTTCATGGAAGAGTAAAACAGACACAAGAACAATTCGCAAAATGTAATGGATAAAATGACAATAAAGCATGCCTTCAGCCAGGCCAGCCCAGGTATATTATAAGCAAAAGTTACTGAGTCATTGACACCCACTGCATTGTGTGTAACAGGCAAGCCAAGATGCGCAGATCCATAATGCAGAGGTGTTACGGAGATGGATAGATGGCTGGTTGACCAACATTTTGGCTATAATACACAGTTGCTAGTAGCTATGGTACTGACTGATCTGTGTATCCCTATCTATCTGTGCTCTCCGCAGGTAATTTAGCTCCTGACTCCTTGAGCTATCCTGTTCTTCCTTTCTCAGTTCTGCTCAGTTATTGTTAATGAACTGTGACTTTTTAGTTAGCTTTGTTTTAAGTACATTTAATGCAATTTCCAGCAGGAAAGCTGTAATAGGAACTGTGCCTCACAGCATGTTGGGGAATTGACACTGTTGACTGTGTATTAAAGCCAAAAACATCTTCAGTCAGTCAGTTGTCTGTCCACCTCTGTAACACCAGCACGCTTTACTGTAAAATTTGTGTAGCTGTCACCAGTTGTCCCCAGATAGCTCCCTACAATGAAGATGTCAGGGGTAAGTTAAATCTCATTTTCTTGCTGGTAGGTTTCTCTAGATGCATCAGCTTGCCTTTTCTAAACAGATTAGGTTGTGTTGGGACATTCCACCGCAGTGTGGTTTCCTCAAGCAGATCTGTGTGAGCCTGCCTGACTAAAGAAGTTTCAAAGTTATTTACCTGTCTACTTGAGGGTCCCCCACCCCAGAAGGGAACATAGTCAGCAACTATGCACGCTCCAGTGAAAGCAGAGGGTGAAAAGAGGCCTCCAAATTTAAAATACAATTTTGTGTGTGCAAATCCTTGCAGATGCAATAATTTGTACCTTCTCAGTTACCAAAATTAAGGATGGGATGCAACTGTAGCTATAATGATGAGGCAGACAATGACAACACAAGAGCACCTGCCAATTTTATTCATACCCAGGAGCCATCAGATGGTCTGCTGTTATATGTGAGGTAAGAGCACGAGTTAAGGACACATCCTCCCCCAACAGTCTGCTGAAATTTTTAGTCCACTTTGGATTAGAGATTAATTTACAGTCTCTTGCATTATAAGTGATACTGTAAAATCACATCCCTTCTTCCATTAGATTTGCAGATATGCACAGTCCTCTCCTGGACTGATTTGTGGCAGTGTCTCCCTGCTTCTCTGCTGGGTCAGGTCATCCTGAAATTTTCTTTCTCTGCCACATCCACTTACCCTGGCTGCAATTGCTCCAGAAGAGACTGATGTCACTTGTGTCCAAATCAACTCAGGACAGGAGAGAAGCAGTAGACAGGAAAGGACAATGCTACCAGTGTTAGTACACTTATTTGTAATGATGGCTGGATTCTCATGGCTCATTTAGACAGAAGCAAATGAAAATTAATTTGCTAATGGCAATTAACCCCATAGGCATAACAGAGAGCTTGCAAGACCTGATCCTGTTATCATTCTTAAGAGATTTCAGAGAGAATTTTTACTGAGTTCAATAGAATTACGCTGGATTTAGCAAGGAAGATCAGTCCTTGCTTGCAGCATGCTGTTTAAAATATACATGAGAATTCTCCTCTCCATTGTGGCAGAACAAAAACCATTCTCACAGCTCTATCTGGAGAGGCTTTGGGGCAAAATGCATGTCAGCATGTTACCTCAACTGACTGATTTCTTTGCTGCACAGATGAGCAAACTAGGAGTCATCAACTTCAGCTCATCACAGGAATCAGAGCACCTGTCCCCTTGCACTCTGTGCTCTGCATGAGATGAAAGACAAAGCAAGTAGATCAGTGCTTGTGAAGCAGAGCACCAAAGTGTAGCACTGAAACAGAGTCTTGCAACACTCCCAGTTTGGCCTGACCTAACTCGTCCCTCTTGACCTAGATTTGCACCTCTGCCAATTCAGGTAATGAGCATCAGCTTAGTGCTCCTGCTCTCTCCTAACCAACATCGCCCCTAAGAGCAGAGGCAGCTGTCTCTTAATAAGTGGGTAGGAGGTTTTATTACTTTAATGAGGTGAAAGAGAAACTGGAAGACAAGACTTTAGAGCATCACTTCCAGACTGCATGTCAGCATACCAAGGGTTTAGCAGCCATACTGGTTCCCACACTCAAGCCAGTATTAGTGCTGGTTCCCATTCACTTGCTGCAATGAACTCCCTTGGTTGTACAAGGGTCTGAGACTTCGTTTAGTAGGCCAGTAGTGAATATACAGTTTCATTCCTTAGCCATTTTCTTCTTCATAAAGCCAGAGCAGTCACCTATTCTGGTCCTTATCATGGGACTCAGAAACAGTTGCACTTATAAACCCAGGTGCGTAGGTGGGGTGAGATGTAGGGCATGAGAATTCCCTAAATTGTTGCCTTTGCCACATCTTCAGAGCATGAAACCCTACCCCATAATGACATCTCAAAGGATGGAGTTCACCTGTATACAGAAGCGTAGTGCAAGAAGAACATACAGTTTTAAAAGTTTGATTTGTTCTTAAATAGTGCTCATGTCAGAAATGTTTTATGCTAGCACACAAGAGCTGATTATGAATTCAAACCTTACTGTGTCAATGCTGTGCCAAAAAAAAAAAAAAAAAAAAGAGGAGGATCGCTGCCTTGGAGAGCTCTCACACAAGCATAAGTCTGTGAAGAAACACAGAAACAAGGCAATATTGGCCAGCATGACAGATGGAGAGTCCTGCATCCACATTCACCTAGCATCACATTCCTGTTGGTGTTGCAGGAAAGGAGACTTTCAAAGAAGTGAAAATCACAAGTTCATTTTATTTTTCTCCTTTCATTTGGAAGGCCTGTAGAAATTTCAGATTTGTATCATCTGTCACAGGTTGATTGGCATGGTTTCAGTGGACTCTTCAACCTATCTAAATCATGGCATCAAGGACATAGAAACATAGAATCATAGGATCGTTTAGGTTGGAAAAGACCTTTAAGATCATAGAGTCCAACTGTTAACCTAATACTGCCAAGTCCACCACTAAAGCATGTCCCTAAGCACCACATCTACACACCTTTTAAATACCTCCAGGGATGGTGACTCAACCACTTCCCTGGGCAGCCTGTTCCAATGCTTGACCACTCTCTCAGTAGAGAAATTTTTCCTCATATCCAGTATAAACCTCCCCTGGCGCAACTTGAGGCCATTTCCTCTCATCCTATTGCTAGTTACTTGGGAGAAGAGACCAACATCCACCTCACTACAACCTCCTTTCAGGTAGTTGTAGAAAGTGATAAGGTAGGCACTGTCCTGCAGTCTCACCATATTTGAGTCTGATTACCCTTGACCAAGCTGAATAACTCTGCAGATACATTTCACATCTCTTCGCAAAACCAAATACTGAAAGCTACAGAAACAGAGCCAGGCTTTGGCCACAGCTGGTGAAATCACAGACATACACACAGAATGAAAGACCTAGGAAGTTGTCCAGGGTCTCAATAGGCTGATATTTGCCTTGCCATATTTCTAACTGTCATGGAATGCTTCATTTTTATTGTAGAGCAGAAGTAAGTGTTGGGATTATTAATGATGTATTTATTCACAGGTCAATCACCCATAAATAAAATATAACCTTTCCTTATACTACAGACAACAAACTTCATAGCAAAACTCTGTTTCTGCTGCAAACTAATTCAGCCCAAGAGTTTCCTGCTCCAAACAAAATGTGTATTTTGACATCTTGGAGACATGGCTGCAGTGTCACTAATGTCAGTCAGCTAAAGTTCTCAGAAGTCTCTGGCACTTCTAGCCAGATGCCGAAAGGAGTGTTTTGAAGACTAACTTTAAGCAGAGACACTTGGCAAAGTTGTCTAACAAAGTTAAGACACATGTTATTTAAGAAGAGCCACCCGTACACTTTGGAGCTGATCTAACACCCTCTGAAGACTTCAACGTAAATTCATTTATTGACTACACTCTGTCATGGATGGGTTCTCATGAGGCAGAACCCAGGATCATATAACAGAGTGTTGTTACAATTAAGAAAGTATAACAGAAGGGGATACATGGGTGTCCTGGCAAAGCACTGCAGGTAGGATGTAGATGAGACTGGAATTGCTTGGAGATGAAAACTGGGCTCTAACCAATAGCCTTGAGCAATGTAGCAGCCATTTCCTATGGCCTTGTGGTGAAGCAGTTTCACAGGACTCTTCCCCTGCTCTGGGTCTTTGCCCTTGTTCTGGTAACAATGTAGTGTATGACCTCAGGGACTGCTAGTCAGTGAGATTTTGAAAGGCAGTCTGCAAGATGGTAAGTTGCAGAGTGAAAGTGGAAAAGCCATTCTTGATTCACTCCAGGTGGATGTGCTGGTAAACCAAAAGCAGAGTGTCTCCCTCTGGGCAACACTGAACCATTTTATGAAGACAAATCAAAGGAAGTTCATACTTGGATAGCTACTTAAAACACCTGAATTTCAGGAGATGATGTTCTCATGGACAGCCAAAGAGTAATGGATTTAAGAAGGTAAAGTCAGTACATCTTGGGTGAGCAGAAATGTCTAGTCTCAGAGACAGGCTATGGTGAACCGTGAATTCAGCACAGAAACATCAATATTTCAGTCCCTCAACCATCAAAAAGGCTTCTGCTTCTCTTTCCAACTGATTAGGCAATGAGGTGAAATACTAGGCTCAAGGGTAGCTGTTATTCACAGCTATATCTTGTGTATCTTTGCATTCAGAAGCAATTTTATTCATCTGTCAAGAGAAACAGGTCCAGATTAATTTCAAAGCTGTGTGGGAGGAGGCAGCGATGAAGAACACAGCAACAAGACCCCCCAGCGCAGCAGCCTGCGTGCTGGCCTAAGAAGATGGGAAATCATGAGTTGAGTACTGGGGACTGGTTGGACAGGAGCCCCACTTTGTTCCCTGCACCAGGACCTATATCTATCATTCAGCAACACTGGCTGTAGGGATCTAATTTTGGGAATTTCCCCACAAGTCTGACCTAATGAGATATAGCAATGTCTGCGTGCTGGTTCTGCAGCTGCCTCATCATTAGAGGTGCTCATTTCCCAGGTGGGCACATGATTTCCCATTTCCCTGGCTTAGGAAAACAATGTAATTATACACTGAATTCAAACCTGCTCTGTTTTAGGGAAAGGCAGTGTCTGATACACATAATTTGTAAATAGACATCACATTGCCATTGCATAGGCAACATGATCAATTTCTCCTCTACATTATTTTTTTCTTCAACATTTCAAGAGACACACGCTTTTTTTTTTTTTATACTTAAAGTCCAGAATCTATCAGTGCTAGCATGAATTTTGCAAAAAAAGGTATCCCCAGGAGAAATTAATAGATAAGTGATCATCTAGTTTACTAACTTCTATCCAAGGAGACAGACTCGTTGCACTGGTGACCACAGGAACATAACTGTAATCTGTCAACAGATTTTCACTTCCATGCAGGTATTTTTTTCTTAAATTTTAATTTTCTTTTCACTTTTTCATTTACTCACCTTGTACTTGACTGTGATTTTGCACAGTGGATAACTCATATTTAAAACATAAATCCGTGATTTTACTGTAAAACCATGCAGAACTCTCTTCTTTCTATAGCTCACCCATTAAAATTTCACAGATGGGAAATTCAAGCACTAGACTCATGCAAACCTGAGCTATAAACAAACTCTCTGGATTGGAAAGGTCCTGATTTTCACAGACACTTTACTCAGAAAGGCTTTGGGCTTAAAATGCCTATAGTTGAGAAATGGAAATCAGGTTTAAGTTTCTGGTTGGAGATATGCCAGCTCTGTTCTTCTTTGCTTCTGTTTTGCTGGGCTAGAGGATCATTGACCAAGAGTGGCCTTGAATTTGGATTGAGAGCTCACTTTAGCACTTCACTGTGGCCTGCTGTTCATGTGAATTGGTACTGTGTTTTAGGGATGCATAGTTGTTCAAACCTCAGGCAAAGGTTGAAGAGTACCTCCTTTTTGAGAACCCGTTCCCATTCAAGATGGCCATGTGAGCTCCACGACTTGCACTCCTCTCTCCAAATTCTGCTTGCATCCCAGCCAAGCTCCTTTCCTTCCCTACTCCCTCAGGGCAGCCCTCACTGCTTCTCCTACCTACAGAAAGCAGAGTACGTCCTCTTCCCAGCAGCACCCCACACTCCTGCCCCACATCCATGTGCAAGGATGTTCTGATTGCCTCTTTCATTAAAAAGCAGTGAAAGTCTCCTGCCTATGCCATAGAAACAGTGAGTCCCTGCTGGCCTTACAGGCTGCCATGATATTGAGTACCATCAGTCCTGCTGGCCCTGTGGGTGACAGAGCTCTGCAGAGATCCCCTAAGGGCCTTTCCTGCTGTCCTCTCTATGCTAATATGATATCCAGACTCCTCTAAGTGGCTCATTTCCTCTCTCATTTGTCTCATCTCGCAGAAACCTGGAGGTCTGCTCGCATTTATTTTAGGCTCTGGTGGAGCTGATTTCCCTGTTTCAGTTTGATTTACTTTAATTCCCAGACAATTATGTTTCCCCTTCTTAGAGAAGCTAGTTCTTGCATTAAATAAAACCAATCTGTTCTTACTGGTATACCTTTGTTATTAGCATTTTGCTCCTCATTCACTGGGATGCTGGATAGGCTGCCTCCATCAGTAAAATGACAACCGACTGAAAGGGTACCCTAACTACGCAGACATACATGTTTTGAGGACAGCTCCTTGTGCAGCTCGGGTCTGCATTGTAGGCTCCTACAGAGCTTGAGCTGGAAGGTGGATTTCAAGCATGAGCAAAGCCAACAGCTCTGCTTTCAAGCAGGGAGCAGACAGTCTGGCCAAGGGATGTTTGCCCTGGCATGCAATGAACACCTGGAAAGACAATGAGGGCGGTTCCCCTGGAAGTGCAGGGTGGCAACTGAGGCACACTCAACACAGACTACAATCTGAGGCCTTCTGGGTGAAAAACCCTTCTCTGTCTCCTGCCTAATCTGGCTCCTTTGACAACCTAACATAGCAACTAGTTTAGAAAATTTCCAGACCACTCTCATAGCCCCACAGGAGCAGAAACTCACAGGGTTTCTCCTTTGGAGTGCTCAGCTTCTAGCCATTTGTCCCAAAGGCCTGTCATTCTCTACACAGCACTGGAAGTGCTTTACTGCTGGTAGCAATTGGGTAATGGGAACTGCATACTGCTGCAAAGCCTTGGAGAACGGTGTGTGCTTGTGAGGGTGGAATTGCCTGAGGGGCAGTCAGCACAGACCAGCACAACCTTCTCTCCCTGCTCTGAGCCCTTTGGACAGAAGTTCACTGGATGTGGGTGCAAGGAAGGGTAGATAAAATGGGAAACACAAATGTGCTTCTAGAGTTGCTGTGGAGCCATTGGAGAGTGCGTCTTCAATCTTACTCCATTTGCACTGAGGTCAACGCAACTTGGACAGACACAGACATTATCCCTCACCCTCTGAGATACATCTCTAGGATCCATGGACTGGGCTGACAAGGACGTTACAAAGCTTATTTCCTGGTGGTGGGTAACATGCTTTGCTCCCACAGGTGGAGGGCACAGCTCAGGCCCTGCAGACAGAAATACTGAGCAGAATATTATTCCCTACATCCAACTAATGGAAAGAGCAAGGGAGAGCTGCTCCCGCCCCCTCCCCATGCTTTAGGATAGGGATTATGGTGTCTAAGGAACCATGAAGGAGAAACACTCTTGATACTATTTCTAGTCTTTTCTGCAGCCTGTTCTTGCCACTGTCCTGACAAGTGTAAATCACGTTTCAGTGTAAATCTAAACCCAGTACATCTGTCATGTCTGGGTGGCAATGCTGGCTATGCTGTTTGTAAATCCACTGAGAATAATGTATTTGTGCTGTGGGATGACATCCCATAATGAGATTGTGATATTCCATAGCCCAAGATTTGCTATTCATGACAAAGACAGATTTTATGAACAGCAAGGCTGCTGGGAGACCTACTGGACTTAGGGGACATTCATAAACTGGGGATCCTTCTAACCTACTCAACCGTAACTCAGATCCAGGGGAGACAGTTTCTAGTGCTTTTTAGACCAATCATTAAACACCATTAATTACATATCTGGCCATATAGTTGCATTCAAAACACCATGCAGCACAAAATAACTAAATGTAGAAAAGCACAGTCAAGAAATGCATATAGTTACAAGCCAGCCTATCATATTGATCCAACTACACTTAATATAGCGAGTACAATAGTAAAAAAATTAATTTCCATGTCTAGAAAATCTCCATTTAGTCTCCTCAGAGATTTAGAAAATTAATCCTTTTTAAAATTAAATTCTGCTTTTTTCTTTGCTCCCAGTTATAGTTTATTTATGGAAAGCTTAAAAAAATTTCTTCATCCTTATTTGTGGAAATACACATATGCCACATCCTTCCCTTCTGTGCTGTGAGCAGAAGTTGTATATGTGTGTATTTATGCATATGTAAAATTCTGCATGTAAATTCGTGCCACTCTAACGCTCTTAGCTACTAAAACAACTTACACCTAACTTGTTTCTTCTGTCTCATTGGGAATTAATCGGTCTGGATTTCGTAAAGTAAGTGAATTAATACAATTTATCTCATTTTATAAAAGCAGCCTCAGGAATGCTGTCTTGTTCAAGGCCAGCCAGTAAGAGGAAAATTGTTAAAACATAGCCTCTGTATAGAGCCCAGCAGAATTAGGAACTCGGCCTAAGCCTCCTGAATCTCAGTCTTGTTTCTATGGCACTTAAATGCACAATCCTTTGAAATTACTATTTTATCCTACTAGACTTCCTATCCTTCACTTACACCAACACATGTACAAACATGGAAAAGAGTTTCATGTAAGTTAATTAAAAAAAAAGAGAAGCCAGGGTATAACGCAAACTCCAATCCCCTATCCATGCCCAGGCCAGGGCAAGGGAAGTGCATGGAGCAATGGGTAGGTTACTGAAGCTGAAGGCCTTCTTACTCGTCTGAACTGGAATTTGAGTTAAAGTCAGTATGAAGCTAATGCTGTCTGCTCTACCAGGGAGTTGTACTCAGTGACTCAGGGTGTGCTCCTAGCCCTGATTTCCCACAACTGGATCACAGACATCCCATTTTACAGGTGGGTAAAAATATGAAAAATCAAAGGGAAGAAATCTGCTTGTGGTCATACAACATGTCTGTGACAATGCAAAACAGGTCTCTGTCTCTCAAGCCTGTCCTATCAGTCCCTGCAGGTGAAGTTGCATGCACTCCACCTATGCTGGATACCATATGTTCACATATATAAGCAAATGTATTTCTGTCATTTATTTGCTCTGCTGCCTACTTCCACATGTATCCTAGCATTAACAGCTGACCAGGGCTGCAGATGGGTAAGAGAGGTGCTTACAGATGAATCAGTACATCTTTGAAAGCTGCCACCTCCCAGGACTGTCCTACAGATGTGGACATCCAGGGGCAAATCCTGGATGGGGAGGAGGGGACAGGGAAACCTGACATCAGCAGCGTTGTCTCCTGAGCCACAGTGTGTGCTTGACTCATTCCCTATGGCCTCAATCAGGCAAAGGGCTTGTAAAGTGGCGTAAAAGAAGCATTGATGGGGTTTAGCATAAAAGGTAGAATCAGGCCACTAAAGCTGACCATTTAAATCCAGCAGGTCACTGATTCTTTTGTGTTGATCTGAACTGGCATAATCAAAACCTGGCTGGGTTCCACTTGCGGTCTCTCCATCACACATTACTTACCATCTGAATTTCGCTGCATTCAGAGAACACTCCCACCCCCTCCTGTCCTGCTCTCTGAAGGAACAGTTAGTTTGAATAATAAGATCCCTTTTTAACAACATCCTCTCAGAAATCCCAAATGCCAGAGACTGCACATCAGCATGTATAATCTCAGCCATTCACATGCACACATCAGTGATTTTTCACATCTCTGATATATCAATGCTGTTTACAAATTAACACTTAAATATATTTCTGGCCTTTAAAAAACTGTAGCATAGTGTCACTGCAGTGACAGCCCCATGTAACTGCAGAGGTTCTATTCCAGAGATACTACTGCCAAGGGGTGAGCTTGTGTAAGCAAGAGGCTCGTACAGGGGTCTGTATGGGCACGGTTTCTAGCTAGTGTTGGCATGAGAAGTCCCACAGGTTTTGCAAAGCAGGTAATGGAGGGGCTTTTTTTGTGTGTTTTGTGACTGATATTTCACGTTTATTTTCACCAAAGGACAAAAACCTCCCCTTGCATTACTAATCTTCAGGAAAATGGCCACCACCACTAAAAACACTAAAACAAAATTTATTGCTGGAACCTGGAAAAATGCCATTCCGGTCATATCTCCATTTCTACCATGTCTGTCCAGACATTTGCCTGGAGCTGGTTTCTGCTGCCTCAGGGGAGGCAGTGCAGTTGTGCTGGTGTGCATTAGGTGACAGAGATCCTGCACTGACATTGGTTCTTCTGAACATTCAGCCTCAGCCAGTGTTTTGCAAAAGAGAAAAAAATCAGGGAAAAATCTTAGAAGATAATCCTGGAAGACAAGAGGACCTCATGGAGTACTTTGAGCATCTCTTTTGCAGCTGAGCCCTCTGATTTCCATATCTGGTCAATGCAGCAGCCTGAAACCTTAGCAGATATCTCTGAAAACTGGATGTTTCTCCTCTATAAGTGGTTACCCACAAATGATGCAATGTTTGGAGAAGTGTCTGTGGGTTTTATTTATTTATTTATTTAAAAGCAGATTTCACTAGTCTCTACCCCACATATTCAGCTTCATGTGTTCTGATCTCCATGCTGATAGCTCAGCATGGGGCTGCAGAAGCTGTCCCAGTTGGAGACAGTGGGAAGGGAAGACAATGAATGTTAGCCAGACTGCCAGAGAAGGCAATTTGGGATGATGAGATAAGTAAATTAGCTGGATGATTCTTTAATATGATCAGTGGCAAAACAGAACTGACAAATGCACTGCTGTAGTAGTAACAGTAGTAACTTGGTTGTGATAACTGCATGTGGATGTCTCAAACTAGTTTCCCACACTGTTTGCAGTACTAGGAAAACAGTATTTTATCAGTGACATATATTCCTTTTAGATTTATGAAGTTTTCTCCACAGCTATAAGCAGTCATGATACTTGTCCTTAATGATATCTCCCCCTGCAGAGGAATGTCATGTGGCAAGCAGCACTGAACGATTTGGCTGTTCCCAGAGCAGGACGGCACAGAATAGGCAGGCCTGAGTCTCTTAAAAGACTCCCGCCAACTGCAGTGGGACCTGCACCTGCTTGCATCAGCACTTAATTCACCCTGAGAAAAAGTCTAATGATGGGCCGTATTTGATTTAGTACAATTTTCTTGACTTCAGTGGAATTTCCCTTGCAGTGAACTTGTCTTGACACACTCACATTGTACAGTGAAGCAGAACAGCAGAGGCTCTGGCTGGCACACCATAATCAAATACCACTTCAAGTAGCCCAGACAGCCTGCTGCCAGGGGTTTGGAGCAAGAAGAGAGGCAGCATGCCAAAGCCATCTCCTGCAGAACTGTATTCTTCCCTATTATTTAGTTATATTGATGCTGACAAATGTATTTTGAATCTTTAATTTCTACCCTTTGGGGGTACCTCACCAGTGTTCAAAGCTCGGGGTGGCTTCTTGAGTAGACAGCCAGATCACCATCCATGGAGCTCAACATTCAGTCTCCTGCAGTTTTTGCTGTGGTCACAACCAGCACCAGGACTGCTGTGAAGGATTTTGTCCTGGCTCCTCCCAGAGTGCCACTTGCAGTGGCTTTGGGAGGCACTGGTGCTCTCCTCTGCGCAGCAAGACTATGTTCCTTGTCCTGAGTGTGGCAGTTCCTGCCTTAGCAACACGAGAAGGACAAGCAGAGTCTGTTCCAGTTTGTCAAGCAGATGCTGAGTAAGAGATGTAAAGTCATGTACTTCTCTAGAAAATTCCAGCATGAGGAAGAAAAATGAACGTAAACCCTTCTGGGATGAGCACACATTTCCCACAGTGACTAGAATCATTAGCCTTTTGTACCTCAGATTCCTGTAGGATATTGCTGGGAAGCAATAAATGTATACTGCATGATGTTATGCCTTGTGACAGGAGATTCTGTGTAGGAACTGTTGGGAACAGACAGGCATGAATCTACTGTAGACCTGATATGTATTCCCTATTTCTTGCACAATGCTGGAAGAAGTCACCTCACCGTGATTTGTTAGGAATAACAACACTTAAGAACACTTCCCTTCACTTTCCTGCAGAAATTCCTTTCAGAATTTTCCATGAATAAGGTTCTTCCTTTTCTCTGAAAAATTGTGACTAGCTCTCTTCTTACCCTTAAGAAAGGGAAGCTAGCCATTGCCAAAGTACAAAATGCTGGACTTCGCTTGTGGACTTTTGATGAAAAAAAAGGAGTATTTTTCACCAGAAGATAAACACTTCCATACACTGAAGATACTTGTGGGAGCTTTTACCTTCCCCCTGCCAAAGAAAAAGCCCTCCCCTGTTGCTTATCCATCTCCCCTCCCAATTAGTACCAATGGCAAAAATCAGTAACAAAGTACCATGGCATTCTCTTAAAAGCCCAGCTGGTGCCCAAGTCAGAGCAGACAGACTTTGTCGAGTGAGGTTTCTCTTTGATGAAAGAGTGATTCTTTGTTCTTCTCTGTTTCCTAACAGAGATGGACTCAGAGACTGTGTATCTATCTCAGTGATTGCCTAGTTGCTGGGATTGCAGAGGGACTGGGTTTGGTCACTTTGGGGGTCCCTCCAGGTCTGTGTTACTTTTTCTGTTGCTGAGAAGTAAGGAGATTTGGGAAACTGAGCCTAAACTTCCCTAACAGTAGCAGTGGGTATCTAAAGCTGATTCCTGAATTCTTGACAGCATTCTACAAATATTCTACCTTGCATGAACCACAAGTCTTGACTGAGACACCATTCAATCTGCTCTGCTATGTCTGATTTGCATTCAGATTTTCTGTGCTCTGTTTGTTTCTCATGAATGCATCAAAGTAGTCAGTGTGCATCCCAGGGTGGTGTACTAGAAGCTGTATCTTGGAGCCTGTGATTTAGAAAAAGCCAGTAAAATAGCTTTTGATCACTGGACTGAGCTCAGATGTGTTTCACTCTAATAGAGGGTCTTTAGTTTCTTGTGTATTTTCATTTTTCATTATTTAAAATTAAAATTAGCTGTGGTTGAATAGACTGACTTTATAGCTGGTAGAAATGTCATACGCCCTTACTGCAGGTACAAAGATGAAGCTATATAGTAGTTTAATAATAACTCTATGCTTCTAGATAAATGTAATTGTTATTTACAAGTTTGTAAACCTTGCAAGTTCTCAACATAACAAATTAACTGTGAAATGTTAGAGGTAAGGGCCCATGAAGAAGGGCAAGAAGCAGAAAGCCTGCTTCGCTGAGTCTGTTCACCCTGTTTCCAGCCAGTGGTCTGACCCTGGCATTTCCAGATAGGTCCCAAATGATCACAAGCCACATCAAAGGTGAGTCCCATTTACAACATAAGTGCTGACCTGTGTGGCAGGAAATAGTCATGGTAACACCTCAGACAAAGCTGGTGTTATTTCACTATGGGACTCTGGTACTAAGAAATGATCAGACAAGTAAAATAATTAATCTAGAAATGCATGGAGGAACTAAGAACTGATCAGACTAGTGGGATCACAAATCTGCAAATGTGTGAAGGAAGAAGTAATCCTTACAGGTAGGGTCTTGGCTTAAATGGAAACATGCAGCTCTGGGCTGACACCAACCAGAAAACCTGCCTAACAAACACCACCACCGTCACTGCCAGCAAGGGCACTGGCCAGTAAGAGAGTTACTGGCTGGTACAAGTAGCAACATCCAGAGACACAGCAAAAGATTCTGTCTGGAGGAGAAAAAATTGTTGTCCTCCGCATCCTATGGACCATAAAGAATGCAGATATGTTAAAATCAAAACAGATTGTTTGTGGTTTTGTTGTTATTGTTGTTCTGGGAGTGGCCTTTCTAAGGATACGCACTCCAGGGCTGGCTATTTCTCATAGCAGTCCCATATCTCCTGCCGTTTGCCATCCGGCTCATCCTAGCCCCATTAGGGATTACACACCACCACCTCCCGGTGCAATTGAGGTGATTTGATTGCTACTAGAAGTCCTTGGGGGAAAGAATGCACCAGTCCTTCTTAAGTTAAAATCATAGATAGTGGGGGCAAACAAATCTGCACTAGAACATTAAAAGCAGCTTGGCTAAATGAGCTCCAGTGGAAAGGAAAAATCTTTTATTTGTCTAAAATTACAGTCAGAAGGAGAAATGGCAACAGGCTTTTCAGGATAACGGATATGCTTTGTTGCAGTCTGAGGCAAATAGAAATGATGGCTACATCTACCTGGTGAATGGTCTCCCACAAACAGTGCCTGAGCATTGATGCAGGTCGAGCTGTTGGAAAATGTGCTGACCTGCTACAGACTGGCAACAGTATGGACTCCTTTGTTTTACCATCCCACCATCAGCATTTTCAAGAAAGATCCCATCAGGCCAGTCAGGGGATGTGGGGAGACCACAGCCCAGTTGGAAGTGGGCTGAGTTCATTAATCACTTTCACATCATTGTTACTATGAGACTTGACCTACTGATGCAGAGGAGGTTGCTGGTTCAGTGCATCCCCCCTTCTCTGCTGTGAGTGAATGAATCCCTCTGGCCTTTTACCCTCCACAATGACACAGAGGAAGCTATCCACCCCCATACATCTGTACTGCAGCATCAGCAGGGCCGGCTGAGGTTGGGATGGTCACATGCCATATTTAGATAGAGGCTTGCTTTCGCTATCTCATTATTACATAAGAGTCATTAATTAGAAGGCTGTAGAACAGAGGTTATTTTGAGAGCGCTGATACCTCCCACAAGGGATCCAAGAGATAGAATCCAGAAGATTTCATGACTACATACATGCACCCTCTGCCAAAGGCTTATTCAGCCAGCACTTTCTTATGACTACAAATTTCTTTGAGAGAAAAATATATCCTAACAAGCAGCCCTTAATCCTTCAACTGCTGCTACAAAGAAGTCTTAGAACAAGAGTTCCTGCAGTATAACACTTTTGAAAAGCATGTGCCAGGAGTGATAAAAAAGCCTCTTTTATACTTGGAAAACAAATCTGTTTCAGTTGGGTGCACTGAGACTTTCCTTCTGATTTGCTTAATATGCATCTTCTGTCCAGTCTGTCTAAACAGAGACCAACTTAATGAAGTCCAAAGATGTAAGGCTTTTAGATCTTTTTGTTATGTTGTGGATGAAGCAAAAGCAAAACTGCTGTGGGGTGGTGAGCATCAGACGACAGATATAACATCGATATGTGCCTTGATTTATTGTATAGCAGCCATATGGCAAGGTTTGTAGATTCAGAATAGATAGCAGAATTCTCTCAGAAGTTGCCACACAGGAAATCCGTGAGGAATCCTTACAGCAAAGAGACAAGTGGCCAAGAGCTGCCCCACCACACATGCTGCTGTCAGAATGGAAATACGCCCATACCAGAGCTGAAGCTCTCTGCCCCACAGTAGCCACCAGTTCCTGCCTGCCTCATCTGGCATCACTTCCTTTAGGAAAGGTCTGCTCTCTCTGCTGTGTATTCCTGCCCTCTTGTTTGGGTCATCTCCAGAGCAGAGAGAATTTTGTGGAAGCCGGCAGTGCCTTCAGCTGCGAGCACTGAGTGCTTTCCTTATCTTTAGGCAATGAGTTTTGGCATCTCCTCCTTCTCTACTGGCATCATTTCTTGACAGGCAGTGAAACTTTGTTTATTGAGTCATCTTACAGGTTGAAGATTTCCATGTTCATAGAACAAGATAAAATCAACTTATATATTAACATTTATTTGGCTGCAAAAATAAGCTGTTCACACCCAATGACCTCTGCTCTTTCCCACCCTCAGACAGAAGTCTCACCCAAAATATAATTCATGTTCGTTGTCCTGCCAATCTACACAGTCTTGTTGGACTGAGGTTTGATGAGATTTGATGGTAAAAGGCAGGACTCTCAGTAATTCTTTTGGTTCCCCAGTGGGCAGGTCCAGTGGAGACACTGCTTGACCTCTGCTGTGATGAGACACTGGAAGAGAAGGGCTCTATAACGCAGAATGGGTCAGGTCCTAAAGGTTTCTTTGATCAAAGTCAGTGAGTAAACCGTTAGCAAACTGGAAACCAGTGCACTTTATTGAGTCGTGACAGGCTGCAGGAAAATTGCATTCGTCAAACAAGGCTTTATTGCCACACACAGACTGTTTGTCTCTGCTGAGATCAGGCTTCACATCAGAAAAGCTGTTGTAGAAAGGTACTTTGATAGATGGGCAGTGCCTGAAAGGCCTTGCAGTCCTAACAGGTAAAGATGAGAGAAAGAAAGGATTTTTGTCTCTATGTTATAGACAGACAAGGGAGCAGGTACCTCCAACTGTATACTGCTGCTCAGGGCCCTGAACCAGCTGATAATGCTTGGTGTTGCTAATAATCACCATTTGGACAGGCAAGAGCAGCACTCTGTGGCATTGCCTTGAGCTACCACACCTCTCATCCTGATTTACCAGATCTGTGTTCTATGAGTACAGATAGATTTCTTCCAGACTGAGATTGGTGATTACACAATCAGTCTGAGTCTTCACCCCCAGTTTCTTTGAATTTCTTTGCATCAGCGTTAGCGTGGCCAAGTCAACATCTGGATGTACACTAGAACATCCACCCATCACTATGTAATTAGGTTGTAAGAACCAGGATTTAACCCTGGGTCTTCTGCCTGATATCTGATGGAAGGTAAACTTTCAAGTTGGCCTCCAGTAAAGGGGCATGTATTTCAAAACTGAAGAGCTGACAGGGGAATACCTAGTTGCAATCATTTCACTGTCAACTTGTTTTAGTCTGAGGGAGGTTAAAGTTTCCTGCTGGCAATAGCTGGGCAACAAAACTGTGATGTGTCTTTAGCAATTGCTACAATAATATCAGATAAACAGATTTAATTGTTCAGCGTCATCCATCGCCACATAAGTCAAAGAATCCTGATATAGAGAGAGGAAGAAACAACCTCAGCTAAAAAGTTAATTTTCCTTGAAGTTTAAAACCTTTTAAAAAGTTTTCAGAAATTTTTGGGAACTTCCTAGATGTTCTTTTATAGATTCCTTTTATAATCCTAAAGAATCTTTTATACACCATCTTTCATCCATATATACCCCAGAGTATGTCTCTTCCATATTGAGACTAGTTTTTACACAGAGGTTTCAGGAAGGGCTAATGATTTGAGATGCTCTCATGCTAAGGACCCTACCTTGACATACCTGGAAACATTGAAAAATATTTAAGCTGCCTAAACAGTACCATCCATTACTTTCAAATCTGAATGACTAAAGGACCCCTGTTCAGCCCCTACTCTGCTCCATTAGCCTGAGAACCAGACAACTCCTAAGTTTTCATTTACAGTATGCTCTCAGTCATGCAATGTCAAAGGGCACCATTTAAGATAGTCATGCTACTGTGGAGGATTCCTTTCATCATTGTACTTTCTACAGCTCAGTCTGAGGCAATTAAAGAACATGACTCAGGATATGCCTATACAATGCAGTGCAATGCAGAGATTTTCAGTATACCACTGATTCATCCCATAGTGGAAGTTCCCCTGACTCACAGGATTCATTACAAAAAATGAGATTATAAACAGCTTCCATAACTGAGACTTCTGTCACAATAGTTTGGATCTTCAGTGCCTTCAAAGTATCAGAATTAGGTTAGCTACCTGGGAAAAGTTAAAATATTTTTATGCATGGACAAACATTTAAAAGGTACTCTTTTTTAGTTCCTAGTCAAAGGCTGTCTAAAAGAACAACAAATACCTGGTAGAAATTGAAAGTCTTCCATTTTAAACTGTCAAGTGATCAGGACACTTCGCTTCTCCTGCCCAGCTTAAAATTACCCTGAAGAAACTTGGTTTTCAAGGCCATCAGGAGTTCTGCCCTTGAATGTCTTGAAATGGAGGCAGTCATAATAACAGCTTACTTTTGAGAATTTGAGCAATTAAAAGTAGAACTCTGCTGCTGTCTTCAGTTACTAATGATATAACCAAACTGAACAGTTTGTGACAACATTTTCCATAGGATTATGAGCCTCAGGTTTGGTTTTCCTGGCGTATTCCAACCAGAACACTAGTCATTTAAAAGAAACTCCCCCAAAACGAGACAAAAATTCTATTTGTTCTGTATTTTAAAATGTGCTGCTGCCTCAATACCACTGGACAGAGACAGGTAGGAGAACGACAGCATCCAGTTCAGATCTGGACATAGAGCCACGTGAAAGGCATCTTGGAACAGAGCTCAGTGTGGCAGTAGGAAAGGAAACCAAGTTGCAAGCAGCAGGAGTTGGAAATATGATTGTGGAGAAACTGCAAAGACAGAACCAGGTGAGGTAAATGTACCCTGGGAGAGAGCAAGAAAAAATGCATGTGGGGGTGAAAGTCCAAGAAGTGAGGATGGGGTCTGGGAGAGGAGTCTGGAACTGGTAAGATGACAAGAAGGAACAGCCTGAGGCAGAGTGAAGGGAAGGGCAGGATGGCTCAGGCACACAGAAGGTGGGAGAAAGTGCTGTGCTTTGCTCCTAGAAAGCAGTGGCAAAAGCAATGGCAGAGCCAACAGATCATCTGCAGGTACTGCAACAGCCAAACTGTGAGGAACTATCAAAAGCCACCGCTAATGCCATGAGGCAGCAGAGCTAACAAGCCCCACCTGACTGGTAACTTTAAGGTATCACTACAAACCTGAGGAAATACTTCTCTTTTTAGCATGCTCTAGCAAGAGAGGAAATCATGACACACAAGAAAATTATTCCACCACATGCAGAACTGTGTTAAAAAACCAAAACCAAACCAAAGAAATCTCATGCATTTATACAATCTATAGAATCCAAGACTCAGTAATTTCATAATGACAGAATTTAAAACCGGCTTTTCTACTTCATTTACTTTGGTCTCATTCTCTGGAGGTATTATGACATTTAAGTGCATTCTTGCATATTATTTATCCAACAATATAATTCTTTCCAATATTCTAAGCTGCTTCTACCTGTTTTCTTCCATATCCTTTTGATATTTTCAGTAGGTTTCTTGAACCTTTGACTCCAGACTAAAATAACATACTCTAAATGAGCAAAAATGCTTAGTTGACTACAGTTTCCACAGCTGACTCAGCATTCCACCCCCCCAATCAGATCAGCCCTCCTGTTTATGATATTGAATTCCGCTGATTGTACGCTGTGAACACCCAATTTTTTTTGAAAAATTCTTTTGCCCTGTCACCTTCCTTGAAATATAACTAGTATTTTGGTAACAGAAGTACAACTGTATATTTGCCTTAAGTGAATGTGTGTTCATATTACAAGCACTACAGATATCTGTACGACTGTTCTATAGGCTTCCTTATCTAATATATCCATAAATCTGTGTCAGCTGCGTACCTCATCTGTCATGATTTTATCGTTTCTTCCACATCATTGCTCAGAATATTAAACAGCTTATGCCCAAGACCTGAGCCTAAGCTATACACAGAGACTGTGACAATCCTTTGTTTATAGTTATCCTCTGTGGCTTAGCAAATAATAGATCTGGAAAAGGTCCTCAAGAATTAAAACTTGTTCTCACAAAACCATTTTGCATAGTGCATAGCATGTGACATTGCTAGAGGATGGCATTCACTTCAAACTCTTTTGGCTGCTAGGTAGGGACCATGTGAAAATATCTATACTTAAAATATTTATTCAGGCATTCACACTGTGTGAATGATCATGCAAAGAAATATTACATGTCAGACCTACAGAAGCAGTGAGTCTCTTTGAAGGCATCCTTAAACATTTTTTCTATAGCCCAAGGCATCAGGAAGTTTTTAATTAAAGAACCACAGCACAGTTCAACATTGGCTATCATCTGCAGTGCTGGGATTATTCCAGGCATTAGTGCAGACTGGCCCCAATGGATGCCCCCTCCCCATGTTCTTACCTGTGCTTTATTTTAGGCAGCCTCCTCAGTGTCTTGTGGTCTCTGGAGATAGCAGAGGTGACAAAAATGAGCAGGAATAGCATCAAGCAAGTAGACTAGAGAAATTACTATCTTTCCTCCATTACTGTCCACAGTTTTGATGCCAGGGTGTTTGACTCCACGGATTTTGCTTCAGTCTATTAAAGAGAGAAGGTTATTTGTGAAATTCAGCCCTAAAGTTTGGAGGAAAAAGAAGAGAACTGTGCCTAAAGATATGCACAAGTGCAGAAACAGAAATATTTGCCAAACATTAAGGAGGTTTATCCTCAGTTTCATAGCATTCCAGAGCTGGAGTCTGCAAAATATCCAAGAAAGCTCAAAAGTGCTTGAGGCCTTGGCTAGGCTCACTGAGACCAACAGGGCAAAACACAGGCCTGCCAGAAGTTGTTCTTAAATGTCTCATTGAACTGGGCCTGAAAGGCAAAAGATTGGACCCGATCTTATCCAATCTCAGGAAATTAATCAAAAGGCAAAGGTCATAACAGCTGGCTGTTTGACTTAACCTTTGAAAAGTACCCATGCTTTTCAGGCCTATGCAAACCTAACACCAACATTAAAATCTAGAGGGATAACCAAAACAATAATTCTTTTCTCGTTTTACTCATTTTGTCTGCAGATATGAAAGCAGTTGACAACTTTGCACAAATGTCAAGACAAAACGCGTTGCAATGAAGAGCTAATTCAGCTGGTCCATGAACAGAAGCAGGTACCGGACTCCTGCCAGCCAAGTGCTGAGCCATGCTGTCATGAGGCACGTCAGAGCTCACTCTTTTAAACACCAGGTGTGGTGAAGCTGGAGTTTGGACTCAAGGAAGAAATCACCACCATGGTACTTGCTCAACAACTGACTTTTCCACAAGCTGAACTAACACAATAGATCAAAATCAGACCAGACACTGGAAACAAAACTAAAGAATGACTCCAGCACAAACAGAAAATTGCTGTGGCGTTACTGCACAATCCCCATATCACATAAGCCCCATAGGGGACTGTGTAACAGGTAAGACAATCTCACCTGGAGAACCTCCTCCTGTGAGGAGACAGGTGGTGTGAGAGATTGGGGTCCTGCCTGCCATGGCTTCCATCCACGTACCAGTCTCTTCCTCTTTCCTATCAGCAGGGGCCTCCTACACCAGCCCCCCGACTGCCTGCAGTGCGGGCCCCTCCTGCGCCAGCTGGAACCGGCCATGACCAGCCCAGGTGAGGATGAGGCCCATGGAGGGGAACCAGGGTCAGACAGGTTGGGATGGCTGGGGCCATGGGGCAAGCCAGGACGTCAGCCCATGGGCCCACAGCCAAGCAGGGCAGGGCTGTGGCAAGGGCAGAGAGTAGCTCCAGGCTGGGCTGAAATGGGGCTGCTGGGCCTGCGGGCAGAGGCCCCAGGTGAGGCAGGTCAGGGCCAGTAAGATCTCTTAGTGCACTCAGTGCCCTGAGGTTATGCTCAACACAGGTTGTCTTGCTTTTTAGTTCAGGTTTTAAGTACCAAAACTTAACTCCCTACTTACCGCCAGCTTCTGTTACCCACACGTCTGACACACCCTCAGCCGGCTGACAAGCGCAGGGGAATGTCCTTAACAAGGCCAGTTGCTCCAGTGGTTTACCATGGCGACTCCCAAAAGTGATTTACCATCAGCTCACGAAAAGCACAACTGCATTTACAAAAGCCAGGGAAATCTTGGCAGTGCCTCAGCTGCCTGCCTTAGTGGCAGAAACCTCACCTTTGCTGCACTTTCCAATGCACAGGTTTTTCTTTCCTAGATGGCTGACACAATGCAATTTGACCACCTTCACGTCTTAAGGATTGCCCATCTGCTTGTGTGCCTGTAGCCTCCACCACTGCCACTGTGTCACCTTGGTGTTTTACAGATGAGGCGAGTGCTCTAGTCCCTGAGCTAACCAGGTAATTTCACTCACATTTTTCCTTCTTCAGACTGGCTCATTTTCTGTGAAAAATTAAATACCTCCTGGGCTAGAAAGACAGGCTGCCTCACAGGGGATGTGGGAGAGCAAGGTACAAGAGCTCACTCCACAGAACAGACGTCTGAGACAAAAGAAAGGCCAGGTTTCCTTTTCATTCTGTAACCTCTGGCAAGTCCTGCGACCTCATACTGTTCCACCCTAGGAAACGGGAACAAACCAGCAGCTCTGAAACTTGAGCCTGGGGAACAATTTTCAGAAATAAGGAGCAAACCCATGTGGCTTCACTGAGTGAATGCAACTGGAGTAATTTGTTGCACCTGGTCCTTTGAACACAGCAGTCTGGAAACCTGTTACTAGCTGTCTGCATGCAAACAGAGCCCAGAGCAATGATTTACAGCCTACAGTTTCTTAAAAAATTTTTCTAAGTATGTTACTGTATTATTTTCTTCTGGATTTACATGTTAACATGAAGCAATAGAACTGTGGGATAAAATTAAAGCTATTTTCCATAGTAAAATCTTAACTGATTAGTATACTTAATTTTATTTTGGTTTTTTTTCATAAAGCTTTTCTCACAGGTTATCCTCTGCTATACACCTCGTACAGCAGGACTGGAATACAGAGAATTTGCGAGGACTTGGGTGTCACACACTCCATCTCTAAAAGACTTATACAAAACTACAGGGAAGATTTACAGGTTTGCCTCTCTTAGAAGGCCTGTACTTACAGCATTAACAGTATGAATGGAATTGCCTCTGCTTTTGTTTCCCAGCTTTACTCAGATGTTTCTCTATCATTGCTAATTCTTCCATTTTGACACTAGTTTTAAGAAATTGTTTTCATAAACCTAAACTTGTGGAGTTAAGTGGATATTTTTGATTTACAGATGATGTTTTGCTTAAAAACAAACATGGGAGAGAAGCATTCTACTACTTCGAAAACCTGAAAACACAACCTGATGGTGACCTGGAGGCTCATAGCTCTTAGGGCAGTGAAGAAAAAGCAGAGATGTGAGCTTTGTGATTATTAAGCCATCACAAAATTATTTCTGAAGCCTAACAGGAATTTTCAACACACTTTTAAGTCCTGCTTATGGCACAGATGCACTATGTGTTATCCAGGTAAATCATATGTTCTCTCTTGTCTGGTTTGGCTATCAAAGAAAGGTCTGTCTGCTCTGTATTGTATTACTCCTGGTTACAGCATGTTTACAGGCACTTCTTCGCACATTCCTGAATGCAGGTGTGAAGAGAAGCTCATTCCATGATGGGTATATATTACTAATTATATTAAAAAGTCTTCACAATGGAGGTGGTCAAACACAGGAATCGGAGAAGAACCCAGACAGATCATGGTATTTCCATGGTGATTGGACAAAGCCCAGGACGACTTATAAATTTGAAGTTACTTAGGTTTTAAGCAGGATGTGAACCAGGTGACTTTCTGAGTTCCCTTCCTCCTTTAATAGTTGTATGATTCTACAATTTTTATGCATTGCCAAGGGCTTGTCCAGCTTGGGAATGTTGGCTGATATAATTCCAGATGAATCAAAACATTGCCACAGTTTTACTTATACAATTACACATGTGGGCATGCTATCCTGAAATAAGCATAACGTATTCTGATATTATTGATCTGCTTTGGAAACTATAGTATTATTGTTCAATTTCCCTACGCACAAGAAAAGAGGGAAGAACGAAGATTGTATGTGGCAGATATATCTGTTCTCAGTGACGCATCACTGCAGGAAAGTGTTTTCCAGCTCTGCATTTTTAATTATGCAAAGGCTGCTTGTTTCTATATAAGCAACTAGATTTCTGGGTCCATATATGATTTTAGTATGATGGCAATATATTTTATATTTCTGAATGATGCTAATAGCCACTCATCTCCTTACTCTTATTAGTATAACACAAATCAGTGATGCTCAGCAAGAACTGGATGTCTAATAAATCACTGACTTTGCTGGCAATGGTTTTGGCATGCCTGTTTCCAAGAACTAATTGCTTCCTAGGTTTGGTGTTTATTTCCCAGGTCACATCCTCTGCTCAGGCTCTTTAATTCACCAGTGAGAGGCTACATTGCCAGTCCCTTCTACCTACTAAACTCTAAAATAACATACCCAGAGGCTTTCCTCTTGGGTCCGCATCCACTGGTGTGTGCACTCTTTCTCAACAGATAATATCATATTTAAATGTTGAAAGGTCATTTCTTAATTTAGGTGATAAAAGCAATTTATATGCATGTGTTCTGTTTGATAACATTTCACTTCATAGCAGCATGGCAGCTGGTGTTCTTCATCTTTTATCTATATGTGTTTGACTTTGATTATCCATGATTTTAAGATTCAGTGGCAAAGAAGGAAGCTTGGAGGTCTGAAATATGTAAAGTTTGAATTTTGACCAGCAGAAGCATTTTAGCTTGGTCAAAATACAATTATGATTTCTAGAATGTTACATTTTGAGTGGAGTTAATCTGATAGAAAATGCTATCCATCTGTCTTTTGTTTCTAGAAAAGGAAATCACAGTCACACACTAAAAAAAAAAAATCTTCTATCATCAGCTGTATTTCCTAAACTCTGTTCACACAAATTTTTATGCATCTATAAGTATGGAAGCACACCCAGATGTCATCTAGAGTCCTAAATGCTTTGCTGATAAGGAACCCTGCTTACCTCCTGAGACATAAGCCTTGTTTTCCTGCATAGCTCAAAACTCAAGTACTCTTTTTATAAATACAGTTCATTCCAAAGCAAACAGCAGAATGCTGATCACTCACTCTGAACTCATCAGTGACACAAGTGATCTCCATTTCAGTCTAGTTTGTTTCAGATTTAGAGCTTGCAGAACAAAGTACAAATAGCAATGCATTTCACAAGCTTCATACTTTGCTAGGGTCCAAAGTGAGCTTAGTTTGTGATCTGGGGACAGAGTGAGCAGAGCAATGGGTTAACTTTCCCGTCTTCCTCTGCTTGTAAAAGCAGCAGGAGCTGCCAGACTGAGACTCTTTTTAACTCAACTCTGTCACCTCTCAGTGGGTTTTCCTGTAGACTGGGCAGGGAGGTAGGTGTCTGTGGTCTAGGTAAGGTAGAGCAGTAGTCATGGGAAGTGTAGGATTTAGATCAGAAAAGACCTTATGAATAGATGTTGACAAGTTTCTTCATTTTTAAGTAATTGATAACTGTACATCTCTATATATTTACATAAAAAGGAAATTGTACTAGGATTTTTTGTGAAGCAACTGCAATAACAAGGTTTAATAGCTTAATTGTAGGAGCCATTGGATATCCAGAGGGCTTTCTTGCTGTAAGAAGTGACCATACCTTAGGACTATATCTTGAGAGGAAGCAGCCTTATCCAGGAGGTAACAGATGGGAGAAGTCACCCTTCCTGAAACGACCAGGAAGAGGTAAGAGATTTGCAGGATTGTTCAGGACATGAGGAATCGGGTTGGAAGGCAAAAAACTGCACCAATTCATTTGGTATCTGTAGAAAAAATCAGCCAGGCATAAACAGCTGTTTCAAATGGGATTGAAGTAAGTGAAAAGCTTGCTAATGTCAGAGTGTTGAGGACAGGATAGACATTGCAGGCTTCATCAACTTCAAAGGAGTGTGCAATGGTGAGCTGAAAATTCAAGCTTCAGTATTCATTAAGCAAAGCCTGAAATTGCTATTTTAGACGCAGATGCATCTGTAGCACCAGTTATGTTATAGAGAATGAGCCAGGAGTCCCTTTTGTTTACACTAGAATGAATTAGGAGCAGCACCACCAACTCTTACAGTAGAATATTGGAATTGAAACAGTGCAAGAGCAGAATCAGACCTTTGCAGTAGTCTAAATCCTTTATCTCTGAAAGTAGCTTGATTTTACAAACCCTTTGACAGAAATAGAAAGCACCACTTTGCTTCTGGAAGAAACTACCGTTAGAGAACGGTCTTTGCACACCACAGGTTTGTTGTGTATTGTAGATACAAGCCAATAAATGTAAAATACATCAAGGTGCAGATATGAAATTGCTGAACTCCACTGAGCCAGAAGAAGTTGATTAGATTAACACTGAATAAAAAAAAAACCAACCCTGCATAATGAAGGCAGTTAAAGAGATAAATATCATCAGTTTCCTTCTGCCAGAGATCTGCTCTCAAAATACATATTCAAAGTTGTCTTTTATATCTCATCTACTATTAATAGACAGACTTGGAAAAATTTCTAGGCTTTTATGAACTGATTTGCAAGTGTAGCACCCCAAAATTAAAAAGAAAGTAGTTTTACCTATGAAGGTCGTTACTCAAATACCTGTTGGAATGCCAGCAAAAACTCTTTATTGCATTAATCAGTAAGAATGTTATGTTTTGTACCTTGGTATGTTGGAAATGAAATACATTATGAGTGTATTTCAACTCAAAAAATAAGAAAGGCCTTAATAGTTACAATTTTAGTAATACATTATCCATATCGTATGCATTTGTAAGCACTTAATAAACTCACAAACTTTACCTTGAAAATGCATTTCTTTTAGGTCATAATATAAGAGTTTGCTTTATAATATAAATAGTTACCCACTATTTGCACACAGGAATTTTGTCCATAGGCAATTGACAACTGAGAATACTGACCAAAAAGCTGCTATCTTTTTTATTTCTGTTAGTTCTGCACTGTTCAAAGCATAAGAAAGAGAATACAGTTTTAATCTGGCACCTGCAGTCTAATAAGAATGCTATATTCAAAATCATTACAGCTGTCAGACCAGGAAAAAGACAGCTTGAATTTCAAGTTTGAACTTCAGTTTGGAGAGCCAGCAGTTAGAAAAACCACCTCAGCTTGTGCTCCACAGAACACGAGTACACTTTACTCATCAGAGAAACATCCATTTATTTTCTAGCAACAGAAATTTTTTGTGTACTTCCTTCTCAGCCTATCAAAGCCTGTTACTCAACAGAGCAAAGGTGGGATTAGTTGCACTTCTGTACATTCTAAATCTATCTGATTATGGATTTATGGGTGCTGATTATTTGTTTCATAACTCCTTAGTGAAGGTTTACCAGAGCAGTGATTTCATGGTAGTTCCAACAAGAGTACAGGATAGACAGATTTCTGAAGGAACCAGAGGTCTGGCAGTGCCTTTTCATACGCAACGTCAGTAAAGGCAGAGTGGAGCCCAGAGGGCACTGGAAGTTCTAGAAACAGTGACAGATATTACATGCTGCAAAAGCTGACTCAGTCATTTGTTAGGACAGGGGAAGAACTTAATTATTACCTGAATAGAAACAACAGAGGAATCCCCTGTGCAGCAAAGCTGCGCTAGACAGCACTCACTAGAATGGATGAGTTTGCTTCTGTTACTGTTTGATTTTTCTTGTTTGGGACAATTTTTTTTGGTTGTATCTTCATTGTGCTGTCCCTTTGCAGGGGTATCAGGGAAACAGGTCTCCTGGGAAACAACTTCATCCTGCAAGGATAAAAAAACAGAGTCTCTTTAAGAGCCCCTTTCTGACGACCAGCCAGAAATTAAGTTTATGCAGTATTATCTCTATCCTTTTGAGGATGTTGCATGTCACACCATTCACTGACAGGCCCTACTATTGGTATCTTTTGCAGATTTTATGTGGGAAATCTGTTTGTGTCACCTAAGGCAATTAGTTCCCATGAGTAGCTCCAGTGTGCCTTGTCAACAGGCAGCAGGCGAGGAGAATTTCTAATGCTGGCTGCAGATGGGGTGAAATCTGGTGTCTGGTTTCAAAAAGCAATGCAGCAGTGCAGAGCACTAGGAAGCCAGTCATAGGGATTAGCTGCCAGGTGTGCATCACTTGCATCCTTGGTTTAAGGCCAAAGTAAAACATAACTTTTTTGTAAGATTGTCTGCAAATGCCCTACCTTGGAAAGAATTTTTGCTTCATTGTATTAGAAATTAAGAATTGCTGTTCTTCTACTTCCTCAGGTTGCTGTATAATTCAGTTGAGTATCTTTATGCAAATGGCAGTGTCTCCTGGGTGCCTTTCAAAGATATAAAGCATGCAGGTGGGCAAGAGAAAGAGTAGACCTGCCAGGCAACCAGTTTGACTGTCAGGAATGCAGGATACTGTCACATCCCAATAGAATCAAATAGCAAGTAATTTCCTTGTCATCCTTCCCATATGTAAAAGAAGTTATTAATATTTGTCCCTCGCTGAAAAGCCCTAATCATTACTCCAGTCCACCTTTCACAGAGTACCTGAGCTGGCATTAAATAGGCGTGACAAAGTGACAGAAAAGGTCACACAGCATGGCTGGAGAGCATGCCGTGTTGTATTGACAGGAGTGTTCATAGTGCTGCAGCATGGGTGAGAAGGGGTCAAAGACAGTGATTTGTCTGGGTGGACGGATTTACCAGTGGGTTGTTTTCTTTCCAGGATGGACTCACATCTTCTTGTCAGAATCATACAGAGCAGCATCAGACTAATGAGGAATTCCTAAACTGTCTGCAGAAGAAAAGCATGTGTGTACTTGGAGGGCCCCTTGCTACCCATAACCATGCTGAGGACAGCTATTGCCCAGATTACCACTTGCTGGACCAGCATCTCAGCCCTGCTGAAAAGGCAGCACGCTCAATGCAACTTTTATCTGAAGGTCACTTGAATTCTCCCCCTCACACTGAGCTCTCGCCAACTGAACTGGAAAAGTGTGGTCAATGGTTTCATGCAGGGAACGAGTCTCTTTTGTCTCTAAATCACAGAAATCCTCTTCACTGTTTACTAATCAGCAAAAATACACGTTCTCCTAAGAAAGGTTTTTCATTGGAGAGGGATGATTACCAGTCAAGTGAACATCCACCCTCTGGCTTTGGAGGAGCTTATGTGAGGCATGAGCTTGTGGCAGAATGCAACCTCAGGCCCATTTTCAACATTTTCAACATCAGTTAACATTTAGCTTGAAATATATTTGTGTTTCTGCTTAGCCTCCCTTCATCCTTCCTTATTTCTCTTGTTTCTGTAAGCAGCTTCCTCGGTTACTTGTTATTGGCAAGTGAAAATATTTTGTGCTGGGCAGGATGAAATGGAGTTGAAGAAATTCCAGACTTAAATTATGAAGCTTTTATGACCTTAATCATCGGAATATAATCACAAAGAGAAAGTGGTTGTAACTAACAGGCCACTTTTCCAGAAAGTCCCACTCCCAGAGACATCCTCCTTTTAGACAAAAGAGACATGGTCTGGGGTTTCCAGACAATGCAAGGGAACACTGTACACCTTCTTTGATTCTCACCACTCACTAAATCCTATTGAAGTAGGGAATTTGGCTGCCTTTGAGCCATTTCTTTAGAGACCCCAATGCAAGGAATGCTGCAAAGGAAAACAGCAAAGGCCAAAGTGGTAGTGGGAATGATCCACCTGCTTTTCTTGTGCCAGCAACCAACAGAGACTTCATTGCAGCCCAGAAAATGATCCTTTTAAGCAGGGGCAATATGGTAGCAATAATATTTCAGCAAGTTCCTGAATTGTGCCCACAATATGACTGGTGTGAAAACTTGTTATCTGCTCTCTTGAACACTAGTTTCAGAAAGGGAGAAAATTCAGTCAATATGACAAATCTCACTTATACTAGAAGTGAAAGCTGGACAGGAGTTTTAAAATGAAGAAAGTTGTTTTGCTATCAATGTGAGAAAAAATGCCTTTAAAATTGCAGACTTTTAAAATATACAACAACAGCAACAAAAATTGCCAAAATCAAATCAATTTCTCCCACAAACAACTAAGGGTGTCAAAACAAATGACACAGAATATAAGCTTTTCATTTGTATGTGCTTTTCTCAGGGTAGATAACCCAGGGAACATAACTGATACATGGTAGGACAGTTTTTTTATAATCGCCTCCACCCTCTGGTCTATATATTCTTCTGTTTCACTGTAGGTTGTCCTCATTTTCTCCTTGCTGAGTACAGCTAGTGGATTACTATGCAAACTGTACCACACAGAAGACTTAACTCTGTCTTCTAGCATGGGGACTCTCTGGCACTTACAATACGTTTTAATTTTATTCTGTATTTCAGTGCTGAATACCACAGGGTAAGTAGCACAGTATTGAATGTAGCTTAATTCAAGGAGCTTAGCTGTTAACGATAAATATCTTTTCTTCACTTTTTAAGTGTGGAGTATTTCTTCACTTTTTAGATGTGGAATGTTGTACAATTGAACCATGTCTTTTTTAAAAAGAAGAAATAATTGAATTTTGTTGTTGTCTAATTCTGTACTTGCTCCTGTCTTTGAGAGAAATCTGTAACACGTGGATTTCTGATGGCACATCTGAAGAGGAGAGACCTTGACAAAATATCTGCAGTAGTTATAAACCACGTTTGACTCTGAATATACCTTTGCCATAGGACTTGCCTGATGTGTAACATTTTAAAGATAGCACTGAATAGACACCAAGTGGCAACTTGTCACAACTTTCTCTTTCTTGTGGAAGCAGAAATCTGGGAAGGAGCAGCAAAGAAAATTTTCTTACTTTATCTGTCTTCACATATTCTCTTTCCTCCTTAGCCTTAGCTCCGTCTGTTTTCTACTTGCCTGCTGCATTTCATTGATAAATTGATTGTGTGGTATTTGCTTCTGATTTCCCTAGTTTCTCTAAATGTCATTGCTTAGATTTTGAGGGGCAGTGGGGACATTCACTGCAATGCATTCACTTAAGGACAGATTCTCTGTACTGTGTCAAGTTCAATAAGGATAATTATGGAGGGGGCACCATGGATGTTGGAAATGAACCCTGCATCCTGAACCTGTGGACCATCAACAGAGCATCAGCATTGTAGCCTTGCAGTCCTGAAAATCCCTTCCCTATGCAAAACACCCAAAGAGCAGAGCCTTCTATGCTGTGATCCGCAGTGAGATTTTGGTCTTGTGTCAACTTATCTCTGCAGGACTTTGTAGTACCCCAAGGACTATGCATTTGTAACTGCTTTTGTTCTGCAGCATTTTCAGTGTAAAATAGAAGAGCTGAATGGGATGACACCTTTGTGTTTTGAAGAAATTTGCAGGGGTTAAAGTAAACATATAGCCTTCCAACAAATAACAGAGTTACACAGTACACTTGCTTACTGGCATTTACACACCTTGCTTTGCAACGGTGGGGATGACAATGCCATGAGCAAGTTACTAGCAAGTCTTTGCTATTAGCCTGGTATTGTCTGAGCTGAGCTGCACCCATCCATCCCTTCCTTAGCTCCCTGTACCTAAGAGAGCTGGTCTCCTTTCAGTTCAATGTGATACAGAATAGAGGATTTTTTCCACACTAGATGAAGTAAACCTATGCCACCTTTGACTCACTCTCAGAGCTTTATCATGAAGAAGTACATAAAGGAGAGAAAGAGGCTGAAACCCTGGGTCTATTCAGTTATTCAGTGAAACACCCAAAGACATATGTTGAGGTCCCAACATTCTTTCTTAAACAGTTTTTGAGCCACTAATTCCACAAGGGATTCACTGTGTTGTTTTTCTTGTCAGGGTCAAGCAAAGACCAACTGGTGGCTTGAGAACATGGGATCCTGAAACAGGTAAGTGCATGTCATTAGTGCTGTTAACATTCAAGACAGATTTTGAACATACTAGCTCTTCTTCCTTACTTTAATGTGCTGTATTTCAGCTTACCTCACCAGATGTGATTTTAACAACAACTCAAGACCATTTTGTGGCTGGACCCAACCTTGCAATGCCAACCAGGGAGTATGGATACGAACAAAGCATGACACTCCGACTGAGGGAACGGGTCCTGATGGAGACTATCCTGATGGAAGTAAGTGTTCAGTTGTGACATTGTTGATTTACTTTTGCTTGACTACCTTTATTCTTCTTCCTTTGAAAGAGAAAAGAGATTCATGAAGGCCCTTCAATGTGTCAGTTTTGTTTCATGCTGACACCTGTCTGTCTGACTTTTCACCATGTTGGTTAAGAGTAAATTAAACTGGGTTACCCCATCATGGGTTGGAAATCTTCATCAGTGCGTGGAAACAGAATAAAGATGATTATGTCATGCTTAAGGCCCTACAGGGAATGCAGTGACGTGCAACAGGTCATTATTCAAGAGAGGTCTTGTGGCCAAATTACACTGATAGCAGTTAATGGCAGTAAATGTAATGATTGCTGTACTGTTAATAGATAATGTTCCCTCTAGCAAAGTGTTACAAGATCAAGTCTGAAATTAAAGAATATCTTTAAAAATCTTGTCCTCAGCTACATGTGATTGAAAGACTGGGGTCTAAGGTGGTCATATCATCAAATGAATGCTTTGTATGGCTCCATCTCTATCTGTTTGAACCACTATCCTTGCACTAGCAGATGGGGACATCAGTCTGCAGTCATATTGCTTTCTGTAATTATCTTGAGACTGAAAGGTCAGCTACTCTCAGACTCTCTTAGTAAGTGGATTAGAACAGTATTAGTTGGGAATTTTGCTAAATAATTTTCTACATTTTTAACATCTTGATAATAAAAATTAAAATTGGTTGTTGAAAGAAGAAATTAAATATTTATAATTTGGATTCACACGAATAATAATAATGTTTTGGTTTTTGAATTGACACAGACCATGTAACTTTAAATGTGACTTAATTTTTCTTGCCAGCTAAAACGTACGACTGAATGTCAGATGCTATGTGTGGAGCCATACTTTACCATACAGAAATAGTCATTGATTTCTTTTTGTTTCCTTTCCATAACCAGATGGGAGGGACTTGACTTTAATTACGCTGGGGAATGTAGCTTTGATCTTAGTTCATGGGAGGCAAAAATCTTGAGCCCTAGTAAAGCAAAATGTGATCTCATATTGAACCAATTCAGACTAAAACATTTCAAATCCTAAAAGAAATACTGTGAGTTTCTGAATTTTGAACAGTTTCCTTCCTTTTCATAATGTCAAACCTAAATATTTTGATGGAAATATCTGCACTGCATTCTATCCCTTCCATTTTGAGACAAAAATAAATGCTGATGGGTTGGGATTTTCCTTGTGCAAGGGATTTGCTTATCTTGAGACCAAAATCTTTAGAAAAAAAAAAAAATACCTTGCAAGAGAAGGTGCATAGCAGACTACATTATTTTCCTCCAAGGAAAGAGGAAACTGAACATGCATCAGTGGGGCACTGTGTCTGGAGGTGCTGTGTCTTGAAAAAGGCCTACATCTTTATTTGTGATCCCAAAATAACCGTTCATGTGAGATGGGATATATTTGCTTTGCTCCAGCTCACATTCTAGTTTGGATAACTACATGGTGCTAACCACTGCAACATAAATTCCAAACACCACCTACCTTGCTTCTTTGCAGTGCTAATGATGCCCTTGACTTCTTCCAGAGTTGGGTTGTACTTCAGTTTTAAATGACACCTAACAAGTTACAAAGATTCAACAATATTTTAATTTTTTTCACTCTGCAGAAGGCTATTTCATCTACCAAGAAGCAAGTAATCTGATCCCATTTGACACTAACAGGCTTGAGAGCCCAGATACTGTGGTTTCTGAAAAAATATGCATAGACTTCTGGTACTATATGTTTGGGTCAGAAGACATGAATGAGCTGAGAGTCCTTATCCAGGACAGCACAGGGGAGTCTATGGTGTGGAGTCGGAAGGGAAACCAGAGTTCCTTGTGGAACTATGGTGCCATCACTCATACTTTTCCAACACAGAGAAAGATAAAGGTAATATATTTTCAGAATAAATTTTTTTGCACACTGTTAGCATTTGTTCTCCCTTTGCAGGCTACAAAAGGTTGTGCATATAAGTGAGAAAATATAACCCAAGATTTGCTTGGTTTATATCTTGTAAATATAATGGCCTCATGCTCTGTGCCAATGAACTAAGAGAAGAAACAAACAACTCCCTGAGTTTTACTGGTGCTGTTAGTTAGGGCATAAAATAAATTTAGTTTGCTTTCTTTTTTCATTCCTTCCCCTCTTCATTTTATCACGAAGTCAAGGACTTTACATGCCTTAATTAAATGTATGTTTGTCTGCTGTGAGTTCAGGTTTGAATTTTGGGATGCTGCCTACATGCACTTGTCTGTAGAATCCAGACAACAATTCTCCTAAATCATTTATCACTCAGGAAAATAGAGGGCAATGTTTCTTGAAGTCCTTACCTTATTACGGAACATATATTTTAGGCTTCTGAGGGAAGCTAGGACAACTTGTCCTCAGCTTACTTGATGCCTTTAAAGATAGACCAGAGAGAATATTTTTAAAACAGGCTAAGGCAAATAGTCTTGTAGTTGCCTAAACAACTCTGATGAAGTGATTCATTTTGCATCCTACCTAGATAATTTTTGAGGCTGTCCGAGGACTGACAGAGTATGGGGATACGGCACTGGACAATGTGAGAGTAAGAGATGGATCCTGTGGTAAGCCTATGTTTGCACCTTAGTGTATGCTCCTTCCTCAAGTCTGTTTAAGTTGTTGACCATTACTCAACTTCATATACAATACAGAAACTCCTCATAACTTCAAACCACAAAAAAGAAATGCCAAAAACTTTACAGCTCGCTTCATTTGATTGTTATCTGTTTTGTTGTAGTTTCTTCCTAAATCTTTCCGCACCACCTCAAATGTTCAGAACAAGCTATCCCATTCTCTGCAAATGTGACCATTTTCACAAGGTCCTGCAAACTTTACCTTTATTTTAAGTCTGAAGTGCATCTCTAAACCCAGCCAAGGCTATGTACATTGGTCTTGGATTCCAGATTAAATGCTCTAATCAGCATTTTACAGCAAATCTCAGTTCATACAAACTCGACAAATACACAACACTACCATATGTCACAAAAAGAAACAACGGTGAGTCAATAAAGGTGAATTGCACTACCAGCTCTGACTACGAATCAGCAATTTGAGCTTGATCCCTGACCCTGTAACAAATCAGCCAAGACTGGCACAAGCTGTGGATGACTAGGATCTGGAAGTGAATTACGGTTTCAACCCGTCTTTTTTAACAAGCATTCAATATTTACAAAATATTAACTGAACAAGAAACTTGCTGAAAACAATGTAGAAAGTGTTGTTAGGTGTTAATAGGCCTCACTCTCTGTGAGAGTTTCATGTTTCAAATTTACGCTAGCCAGGACGAAGATTTCCATTCAGATCCTCACCCTCAGAACATCTAATTTTATTTAAAATTCTGTGAAAAATACTGGGGCCTTTTGGGGAGGGAGGGCTAGGGAGAGACAGTTCTGCATTTTCCCAGGTATATTAGCACATGATTCAGCCACTGGATGGTGCACTAATGTAACTCCAAGAGAAAAGTGCTCCTCCCTCTGTTCAACTGTATGGCTACTAATATGATGAAAGTTAAGTGAATTATTGTATCTGGTAAAACTCAAAGTTCTCCTAATCTTTTTGTTTCTACAGGAAGTTTTGATTGAATAGACATTTTAATCGAACTCATGAAAAAATAAATATATGCCTGTTTGTCACATGAAAAATTAGCTTCCAAAGCAACTTTAGCAAGCAGTCTTTAGATTATGATGTTTGATATTCATATCATCACTTGCAGAACATCTTCACCTTAGATCTCAAGAGACAATAATCTTAGGAAGAGGTTTTCTTCTGTTTTTTTCCTCATCTAGAGCTTTGTTGTAGACAACAAAGTTAATTTAAATCTTGCTGGGAAATATCTATTGTGGGAATACAGCCATTATGATTCCTGTAAGTTTTCACCAATGTTGAAAGAGCAAAAAAAGCAATTCTGGGCTAGATATGCAAAAACTGCATTTACACTGAACTAGGGAGCTGGATGTAAAGAAATGAGCATATAAGAAACAGGTGTACAAGAAAACAGTGCACACAAAGGAGCTAATCCCATTTTGTAGGCACGTTATTATATCTTCAGTTTTGAAATTAGAGCTCATTAAGTGAATGGGATAATTTTGTGCAGAGATTTTTCAGTATACACTAGACTTCAAGTTATGTGAAGTCTATTGGCTTCTTCTAAATTATAATCATAAGTACCTTGCAAAATCCCCACACCCAGCTGAGTTTGAATCACGTGGTTAGCACAAAAGCAGTGCCATCATGGTATGTAGTTACTGCATCATTATTCAAAAAGCTCTAACTTGTTTTCATATGACTTGTTTTCTATATTACATCTTAATGCCTATAAATAATTTCTTTAGCAGTATCAGTAATACAGAAGACCAACTGCCTGCCTTGTGGATTCATTTGGATGATTATATACTTACATTGTGTCTATGAGTAGGTTGGAAAGTATTGTTCTCCAGGAATCAATTCATATCATTTGGTTATCTCCTTGTACACTGGCTGTTATCGCACACTCAGTGCACAGTGAAGGGTGCAGTAGGAGAGTATCTGAATCAGGAGAGCTATTCTTTATTCTGCAAAAGGGCAGGACTGAATGTGTGAGTGCTCTGAAGGTTTTAGTCAGTCTGTTGTACTTCCAGAGATTCATGTTACCAGGTGAACGAACACAACATTGAAAGAATACTCACCCTGGTGTCACTAGCTCACACATACAAATACACCAAGAGGAACACTTCTTTTAGAAGCTATCTTTCTGATGGATAAAGAATAGGTGGAGGAGATGCTAATATTTGTTAGCAAACAGAAGCATGCAGGAGGGAAGACTCCACAACACAACTGTTTGTTGTGTCTGTCAATAGAAGGCTCTTATAGCTGTCACATTCCTAAGAAATAAATATCATTTTGAAGAAACAATAAAACTCTCTGATTAGAAACCACCAGTGCCCTGAGAGTTACTTGTTTCTGCTATATGGCATCTGATGGCAGGTTACTCACTCCCAGACCTGTCAACACTTGCAGAGAGAATGACCTTCGTGCCTTAACATACACACCAGAGGGAGTCACATATCCAATTGCAAACACACTTCCAGCTCCAGAGAAGCACGCCAACACAAGCCCAGTCACTGTCACCAAGCTAACAATCAGACGAGCTTCCCTAAGTCTCAAAAGACCCACACATCCTTGTTTTTAGATATAGGCAGTTCCACTTGCTTCAGTGAAAAACTTCTAACTTTATGCTGGTGAAGAGTAAGTGGAAATTAATGTATGCTGGTGTGTATGTAGTGTTCACCCTGTAGTGTTACAACTCACTGTATTGCCTTGTCTTTTCTGCCAACAGAAGCTGTCCCCACCCCTGTACCACCAATACCTACACCAACAGAATCAACACCACCTCCAGTGACAGGTAATTTTAGCCAATCACATATGCTAGTCAATGGGTTATAGAAGGGCACCTAATTTTTTTACTACCAATGCTACTTATTTGCTTCAGTTAATTTCTTTGGGTATCTCTTTATGACATTGCCTTACGCCATATAAATGTGCTTTTTCTGTTTCAGTTTTTCCGTATGTAATCTATAAAATGGGGATAATTGTGTTTTCCCACTGCACAATGAAGGTATGAGGCGGCTTTTCTGGATGTATCCATATGTTAATGAGAACATACTCCTTTTTCCTGTCTCCAGAAGCAATCTGCAGTATTCATGGGGATCCTCACTATTACACATTCGACAAGCAGCTACACCACTTCATGGGCACCTGCACCTACACCCTCTCTAAGCTGTGTGAGAGCAACAGCTCGTTGCCCTATTTCAACGTGGAAGTGGCCAATGAGCACAGGGGAAGTAACACTCATGTGTCCTATGTTCAATACGTGGACATCGATGTGCATGGCTACAGGATCAACCTGGGTAAAAAGAGAGTTGTTAAGGTAAGGCTGGAGTCCACTATCTATCATGAGTAACTCATAGTATGAATGAAGAAACTGTTGTACTATGACTACTGTATTTTTGTAAATTGTAAATTTTCAGCATACATACAGTAATATTTAGAGGGAAGTCAGACATTTAGGAGTAGGAGTAGTGTGGAGTTCTTAAACCCTGGGATTTCAGGACTGAAAACAAAGGCTAAAATTTTGTGCTGTTTTGCTAAAAGGTGAGATTAGAGCTAACACTCTAGATGGGATTGGTGGGCTAGCCTACCTTTCTAGCTTGCCCCCTGTACTCAAGCTTGGTCTGCATCAGGGAATAAAAAGGCCCTGCATTACCCAAGTCCATGCTGGTGGTTATTTCCCAATCCTGTGCAGTAGCCTGTGAAGCTGCATGCTCACTCCTGATTTCTAGTTATTCTACATCTCTGCTAACTTCACTTAACACCTGGCATTTGCCATAAAGCAGGGCCAGATGAGAGAGTCCTAGAGTGGCAATCTGATGACTCTCCTCACACTGATTGTGTCACTTGGCCAGCTATTGTATTTTAAGGCTTCTGTATGGCTCCTTTCCATTAAGGGTCAACACAGCAGACATGTTTGATTCAAACCCCCAATAAATTAATAGGTCATCTTACTTCATTACCACCCCTCTTATAAGAAAATAGTACAGTGATTATTGTGACAGGAAATAAAGGTTTAAATGTACACCAAGACCTTTCCCATCTGAACTTAGGAATATAGTGAACTCATAGATTCACATTTGTCCAACAGCTTCTCTTTTACACCTTTCCCCTGTATTTACTGGTTTTATTATATATGTGTTTCTAAGTAAACCAAACTTTCTTTCATATGTAATACGAACAAGTGTTCAAAGTAGATGCTAATTTTAGTAAATTTTAAATAAATTGAAAATTTTACTTGGAAACTTCCTTTCTATTGTCTGGCATTTCAAATGTGAAAATTAAAAGAGAGAGAGGAAGGAAAAAAAAGAAGCTTTTTCAAGATTTGTCCAATCCTGAAAATTTTCTGAGAATCCATTCTAACTACAATTTTTTAAATCTTATTTGATCCAAAATAAAAGATATGTCTGTAAGCAGTTACTGCTGACAGACCATGCTAAGTCTTGCATTTTGCCAGCTGGGTCTGGTTCACCAAGCTCACTTTGACCACACTTGGAAGCTACATAGCTACATTATTATGGCCTCAAGGCCCTAGATTATGTGCCCATATACAACATTCATGTTAAATAATACTTAACACAATGTGAGTTCTTACTGCTCACTGTGCAAGCCCTATGCTCAATCTAGAGATGGGATCTAAGAGGGTCAGCTTTAAAAATACTTCTTTTAAAGTGATTACAATGATTGTTTTCCTCTGTGCCTGCAGGTTGATGGAGTCAGCCAGGTGGTCCCCCTGACCTTGGCGCAGGGTGTCAGTATTTCCTTCAGTGGGCAGTATGTTGTGGTTACTACTGACTTTGGGCTGAATGTCAAGTTTGATGGAAATCACAGAGCAGAAATCACTCTTCCCAGTACCTATATGTCTAAAGTCTGTGGAATATGTGGAAATTATAACGGGCACAAAGCAGATGACTTTCTTAACCCAGATGGAGAAATGGAAATAAACTCAGCCAGCCTTGGCAACAGCTGGCAGGTTTACAGTGACTCCAGGTAGGACTCCAACTGGGATGTTAGGCCTTAGCTGTTGGTTATGCAATGACTGGTATTTTATGGGCCAAAAATATAAGGCACATAGGGTAAAAGATATTCTTGTCAGTATACTTACTTTATCTATCTGGGTAAACTTGCACAGCAAATTTAACTGTGCTTAAAGAGAGAAAAATTGAATAAAACACTGCAGACACCCACTAAGATTTCAGTTATTATAATATATAAATGTTAATTCTTGAAAATCTTGTTTGAACTCTTCTGAGATACTTTACTATTTATTTTATAATTTCACAATATATTATTAAATGATAGTAGAGTTTTAAATTCAAGTGCTTTTACTTTTTGTTTGCCCTTCCTAGGTATTTTCCATGTAGAAAGCCTGACTTAAAAGAAAACCTAAATAAACACGGGTTTCTTCCAGGCCTCTCAAAGGTTATAAGGTTGATATCATATTAAAATCTGAATTTCTATCCTAAGTGTTTGAAATGTAGAGCTTTAAAATATGTCATGCTTAGCCTGGGGACAGCCCTGTAGTTTTGTTAGATGTGATTTGAAAAGGATCTTATGTGCTAGTGCATCCAAAGTTCATTGGTGAATTTTTCCACATTTTTTTTTTCTACACTAGGTGCTTGCCAGATGATGGCCATACTCCAGATTGCACTGCTGATGAAAAACATATGGTCCAAAGCAACGAATACTGTGGTCTGATCACAGATCCCAGTGGTCCATTCCAGAATTGCCACTCAGTAGTTGATCCACAAAGTTATTCTGAAGCCTGCCAGTATGATCTCTGTGAACTTCATTTGAACAACGCAGCCCTCTGTCAAAACCTGCAGGCTTATGCAGACATGTGCCAAGCTGCAGGAGTCCAGCTGACACCATGGAGAAATGCAACTTTCTGCCGTATGTATCAAAGATTACTGGAAATTACCACTTGTCAGGAGTACGTAATTAGGACTTCCTGAAGACAGATCATTACACGACACTGTTTTGAATTCATATAACATTGTGAATCCTGAATGGTCAGGCTAAAGATTTCAGGGTTATATATAGTCCTCAGTTTGGTTCCTTCAGGAAGATTCTAGTGAAAATAGTTAAGATGCTTCAGATGAAAGGAGAAAATACTGTCTAGTTCATCTTCAAATAGAATTGGAGGCTTTTCCTCTGAATTCCTCTAGTGTCCCTATATTTTTGTTCAGGTGTATTAAGTGCGTCAGAGACATTTGACTTAGAGGGTTTTTTACCTTCTGAAGAAGCTATGCCTAAACTTAAGTGTCTTTGAGAAAAAAAATCTCATTTTGCACATGCATAGTAGACATGTAAGAGTTTTACCCACTCTTCCTGCTGTTTTTTTGAGCTGCCTTTGCCAGCCTCTCTACACAGCAGGGTGGCCAGGCCTCCTTAACAGAGGGGCAGCTGTGTCTTCTCCTGCAGCAACCTCAGCAAAACACATCAAGGTGGATACCTTATATGAACATAGAAGGGACATGAGCCACAGCAGATGAAAGGCAGAACTGTAGATGGGGATAAGGAATCTAGGCAGTCTGAGACAGTGAGAAAGGACCTTTGACTAGGAACTGGAGAGGGCTAATGAATAGGCTACGTGGAAGACCCTGGATTTAGAGAAAGCAAGTAGGAGCTAGAAAGCAAAAAGAGAATTTGCTTAGAAGTCTATGGAAAAGAGGAAGGACGGGTTGAAACTGGCTAGGCAGAGAGCCAAGGACAAGGAAGCACAGACTAGGTAGCTAGTCCAAAGGTCAGAGCTTGTTGCTCTTGCAGGAATAATGAAATCAGAGCTGATGGAAGGAATAAGCCTGAGGTTGAGCAGAGAAGATGTCTGAAACTCATCGTCTGTAGCAGTACAAAGAGAGCAGGATGAAGGAGGAACACATCTGATGAGCTGAGCAGGAGATCTGGAACAAAGGAAGGAGGAGAGTATTGGAAACACCATATTGGAAACACACTCGCACAAACTCCCATATGTATAAGAGAGGAGAGAGTGCCAGCCATTCATCCCTATGGATATGGAGGAAAGCATCAGAGTGTCCTATACAGGCTTAGTGATTCATGGTTCCAGGTGGTAGAGGAGGCAACAGAGGTAGGCAGCCTAGAATTAAAGGCCAAGACTGAAGTAAGAAGCCTGTGCAATGGAGATTGTAACCACACTGATGGAAGTGGAGAAGGTAGTGAGGGTGGGGAAGAGACAGAAACCACAGAGGCATAAGACAAAAGATGTCAAGCATTGAAGTAATAGAAGTCTGTGCTGGAGATTAAATGGGAATAATGACCTTTCTTCTGTGAATCTTGGTAAAGATTAAATAAACAACATTTCTCAAGCATTCAGGCATATATTATAGGAAAAAAAAAACCAAACCAAAATACGTTATCTTTAGAAAAGGATTTAAATACTCTCTGAAAGTCCTTCTACCAGAAGCAATGCAAGGAACATGATCTAGTGCCCTATGTGCCTTCTGCGCTGCAGGAGAGGGGGAGACTAAAGAAAGAGACTTGTCTGTAAACACTGGAATGACTGAAGCCTGATTTCTTTCCGATTTCTGCTTCACATCTGACTGCAGTCTCTGGCTGGAGCATTTTCCCTGCTGGGGATATTACTGAGGTTTTCTTACTTAGGTTCTATGGTTTCTAAGTGGGAGTGAGCCCTCTCTGTAGCTATTTGTTCTGCTGAAGGTCTCTCCTCTTTGCCTTGTCCCTGTTTCATTTAATGGACCTGAATATGTTTTTTTCCTCTACTAACCTCACCAACCTATTTCCAATAAGTCATCTGGGTCAAATTTAGTAAATGGGAAGATGAGCAGAGAAATATACAATGTAATTGTGTGATATCTGTCTCCTTAGGAAAGCAGGCTAAAAATAGAGAAAATATGTCATCAAAACCTGAACCTCATCACGTAAACATATAGAAGCTGAAAAAAGAATGTTCAAGAAGCTTCAGCTCTGGCATCTTCTCACCTGAAAATGTCAGTGTTTAAAGCCTCTAATTAGCTTGCCTATCTACATGTCATGTATGTAATAAGATCTAAAAATAGAATAGAGCACTTGTACATCCTGATTATTTAACAGACACTAAAGACCTTGGCGAAGTGAAAAAATACTAATTAAGAAGCTACAATATGATTAGAATTAAATATCAGGACTAAACCTAAATATGGAACATGACTAGGACAAATAACCAACATGACACCAATATCCTCAGCCCAATGCAAGAATTTAAAGCAATCATCTTCAGGAATAAAAGATCTCCTAGGAAATTCTCTCCATGAGGGAAACTTCAAATAGCCCAAGACTCAATAGAAATTAAAGGGTGGTAAGACAGCAAAGGTATGCAACAAACTGCCTGAGAACTCCAAGATGTCCCTAAATATTTCAACAAAAAGCAGAATACAATATTAAAAAAACCCAATGCCTCAGTAGTTAAAAAACATTAATAAAGAGGTTTATCTTTTATTATACAGCACTAGCCTGCTCTGCCAGTAGTCACTACGAGCCCTGTGCTGCAGCCTGCCCTGCCACCTGTGTTGACCCAATAGCACCCTACAACTGCAGCCTGCCCTGCGTGGAGGGTGTGGCCGCCAGCGGGTACCTGCTCTACAATGACCGATGCGTGCCCAGCCAGCAGTGCGGGTGCTGGCACAACGGGCAGCACCACCCTGTGGGCTCAGAGTTCTGGACGGACAACACCTGCTCCTCAAAGTGCAAGTGTCCCACGTGGGGAAGCAAAGTCCAGTGCTCCAATGCCTC
>NW_010561356.1:0-546 GCF_000687285.1 Phaethon lepturus | reverse complement strand
TCAAGATTACCATGTTTCTGTATTATGTAACTCTGGCCATGAGACTAGTTTGGTATCTGTATTCAGTATTGCTGTCACCTCTGTACTTCGGGAGCTACGTATTGGAAACTATAAGCAATTATACTTTTTACCTTTTCTCCTCAGAGAGCCAGTCTATGGAGGATATACCTTCCTCCATGTTCCCATTCTCCTCCAAGCTAATTACAATAACTCTAATTAACATCTAATTAACATATAATTGGCATGATAGAAACCCGACCTCGGGTAGGAAAAGCCCCCTACCCACAGAAGCTCCTTCCTCACTGAGCATGTGCAGTAAAAAAGAAGGATGCTGTGACTTTAAGTGGAGGCGAGGCTTCCGAGAACCAATAGGAACAAGGGCGACTGAGACAACTTGCAAAAATACTGATAACTATTGCTCAAAGTGTATAAATATTTTCCATGTGTTAACCGAGGTGTGCTAGCTGTATAGACCTACCACATAGCATGCCTGTTGTCCCTAATATGGATTCTTTCACCTGACGCGGAAGTCTCGGACACGACGCG
>NW_010561355.1:0-431 GCF_000687285.1 Phaethon lepturus | reverse complement strand
CCTTGAGTGAACTATCCTAATTAACATATCAGAAAACCTGCCCCTTGGCGGAAACCTGCCCCTGTAAATGGACTTATTAATCCTTTGATTAGGCTGCTAAGACTTTAATTAGACTAATGACAAAGACTTGGGTTTGCATATAATATGTGTTATTTTGCTTATAAAAAAATCTTGAGTGTATGGGAATTCAAAAAAACTGTTCTTCAGCTTGCACACAAAAAATTGCAGAATTTCCCTTCCTCGCTGATGTGTGCTAGCTTTGCAGACCTACCACCTAGCACCCAGCTCTGTGCAGTTTTGGAATAAAAGCAAATATCTTGGCTCTGTGTGTTTTTTGGCTCTCTGCACACCCAGAACCATATTTGGGATAACAGTTTTGGCGACCCAGGTGGGACTGCTGTAAGGCCTTGCCTGGATCGTCTTGCCGACCC